>NC_088602.1:100704750-101004750 GCF_036013475.1 Columba livia | reverse complement strand
GCAACGAAAAGCAACACCACACACACAAAAACGCACTATTCATCTGGGATAAAAATGGTGTGGTCCCTTTATTAGAGAGTACAATTTTCTGACCTCTTTAACACGTTGCTGCTGACTACTTAGGTCATTTTAGGAAAACTATATTTATTTCTCTATACATCCATAAAACATAAAACAAGTTATATGAAATGGAATCCTGACCACAGTGATGAAGTGGACAGATTTTAATTGGATTTCAGCAAAACCTACTGTAGAGTTGTGTGAGAAATTTACATTCTCAATAAAATAAGAAGTGATTAAGTCAAATTCTATTAATCTTCAAGTAGAGGAGCTTTATGTTAATGTATTTTGACACTAAATAAAACCAACCCTTCATTAATTTCATGGATATTATTTGCCATATTTACAGATGCAGAACTTTATCAGGTTTCTCTTACTAATTTCTTAATATATTGTTGGACAAATAAGATGTGGATAACTGATAAATCCAGAGAGTTCAGTGAAAGCAATCCCTTAATTCTTTCCAACATTCAACATATATCACTCAAACTATGTAAGCAGAAGCTTTTTTCCTAAATAGCACAAGTTTAACTTAATATCTTACCAGGAATGCTAATCCTCTTTTTATAGTTTATTCTAATAGTCAAAAACACAATAAGCTTTTGTATACTCCCCAAAACCCCAGGAATAACTGTTATCGTTCTTACTGGACTGCAGCTTTTCCATGAGGTTTCTCATTACTAGGGGCTACATTTTTAAACATGCGTGAAATCTGAGTCTGAAATACTAGTAACATGAACATAAGGGGGCATGAGGCATTGCCAGATGAAAATGACTGGACAGCAATTTACATATGCACATTTGTCATATTTCATATACACTATGCACTTTTTTAAAAAGAATTCAAAGTTAGATCTTGCTAGGTCCTGTGTCCTGCACATTATTTAGTAGTATTGCACACTTCCACAATAGCGAAATAAAACACATTTGTTCTAGATGTTTTTTTATCTGTAGCTGTAAAACGTCTTCTTGATAAAAAGCATAATTTACTGTAAACACAATGTGACTACTATGTGAAGCCTAAAGAAAAAAATATATTTTAAAAAATATACATTTTACACTTCAAAACAATGTAATACTAATTGTCACATTGTACAGTAAGTAATACTATTTGAGTACAATATTATATCACTTTCAAAGAGTAATAACAATGTTGATTTATATTCTAGAATAGGGAATCTGAATGCAGTGTACATCTTCAAATTTAAAAAGAAAAAGTACATCTTTCTTAAAAAAAAAGAAGCAAACACCATTTTGTACTATTCAGTATGAAAAAAAAAATCTCCACATGGTAAAATGAATACTTTTTAAAGTTTGTTTTCAAGGATGATTCCCAATTTCCAGTATAAATGCAAACATTCTGATAAATGAACAGTATGCAAAACAATTGAACTTTGACTGGAAAACTCTAAACATACAGGACACAGAAATCCCTGTAGAACTTGCTGGCATTTTTTACCTGTTCATCTCTTCACTTGCCTATAGAAAAGCAAGAATTGTATGAAAGATCTTTGGGATCAGATCTGCAACATAGAACTTACAAATCATGCTTTTAATAGACCCACTGTGACACACAAGACATTATAAGGAGTAAGAAATAAAGCTACACAATCTCTCTATAAATTTATTGGTACAAAATTGGGCAAACCAGTTGAAACAGAAACAGTAGAGTGTTCACAGAAAAAAATGAATTCTGGTTAACCCACACTGTGATAACACAAATGTCACACAGCAACCAAACATGCTCCAGTCTATGACTGCGATGGTGGAGACTTTTCTTTCTAGTCTTCAGTACTGATAATCAACACAAACCAGTTACATACCCACTCTGAAATGTATATTTGAACATGAAGGGAACGATTATTTGTGAATATATGAATGTTTTGTAGGAAGGTTTAATGAGCTATATTAGAGAAAGATAAACAGAGATAAACCATACCAAAAGAACAGACATAGTTGGTGAGCTCCTTTCCACTTAATCCAAAAAAACCCTTCCACAGGGAAAGTTCTACTACAAAATTAGTGCCAAATGGCATAAACAGAAATAAATGCCTTGAAAGTTCATTCAAATCTCTCAGTTATGCTTCTTGCACACACAAACTCTAACTCATGGATAACATATAAAATGCCATCTATCTTTTGCCACAGTGGCAAACAGTAGTTCTCTAATATTTATAATTTCATAAGTATGTCAAGAAAAATTAGGAGTCTCCTGTCTCCACAGAGAAAGCAATATAAATATTTTGAGAGTGACAGTAGACACCATAACAAACAAATCACTGCAATGGATATCTATTGCCTACTCAGTAAAAATATTAGAATGGTCCTTTACTGGTTAGTTAGACAAACCTACCTCATAACTGAATGTAAGAGAATGCAGGAATGTCCAGTGTCTGGGATAAATTAAAAGCCAGAATTCTATATATGCTATTTATTTTGCAGCTCCTATAGAAATAAAAATCCTTTGGAAATTCCAGCAGCAGGCTACTGAGTGAACAAGAAGATCTAAGATATGAGAGAAATTCATCCATGACAAAACAAGGTGAACTTATAGGTTTTTTTACTAGCAAAACACATGCCTTACACAACTAGAAATACCTAATCACAAGAAGTCTTCAGGAACAAGTTGTTTATAGCTTCAAAGGCAGACAATGTCAGTAGTATGTGATGCAAACTTGCATAGTTACAAAAGCACAGCACTACTTATAGTAGAATTATGATAATAATAGTCCTTGTAGGGGAGCCTGATGGTAAAATGAAAAAAATAAATTTGATTGGACGGAGAAATGTGTTTTATTTTCTCCTGTTGGAAATCAATATGTTCCCTGTCATCTTAAAAACATAATTTTGACTGAATCTAAGATTTTTAATTGATATTTCTGAACTGCTCCTTTTTCAGACACTTGCAACAAAAAATAAACAAAAAAAAAATATAAAAAATATAAAAACTTTGGTCTCCATTGGTGACGCTATTTATACAATAGCTTAAGTGCTGGATTGCTCTGCAAGGCTCTCAGAACCTAAATGCAATTCTTTCCTCTGCTTGAAGGACTGAACATACACCTTGAAGGAAATTGTTCTCACCCTTAAGTAACAAGATATTGAAGGTGGTTGCTCTTAAGGAATATTTTCGATGTTAGCATTATCTAAATGTGTCATAATATTTAGATTAATGTAACAGACTCAAGTACTATCTAGATAGTAAAAAAACCCACAGCACTGTAAAAGACTACAAAAATCACATATTTTATTTGAACTCCACTTTTTATGAACTGTCCCAAGTATTAGACTATAAAGTTTCTAGGTTTTCTTCTTGTTTTCTGGCTCGGTGCATACCTTCACAGCCCATAGCAATCGAAACAACGTGAACAGAGGAAACTGATAGGGACCTTCCCTCTGTCCTTTCCTCACCACATTATCTTCTGCCCCAGACATAGTTATGACTGTGAGGAACTGGTAAATATTAGTGTTCTTTTCCATGCCTATTATGAGCTCTCTGTGTGTTTATAATTTATTACTTGCTAAGGGGTAAAATAATATTTTTTTTCAGGCATGACAAAGTAGGAAAGGCAAAATTATGACCTAGGTACAGAGCATCTCAAACCTAGTAGCAAGGTCATTGGCTGTAAAGAAACTACTGCTCTGTTGCTAGCTCATTTACTATAGTGTTTCAAACATGTTATTTTTTTATATCACTCTGAATGTGTTCTGTCACAGAATCCTAGCAAGGGTTTACACTCAGACCTATCACATTAGCCCTGTTGCTGAAGGGTGGATTAGAAATGGAAGAAATGTAAGTGTGGTCCCGCTGCGCTGTTTCAGTTCAGCAAGGTGCAAGTCATGCCTGTCATTGCACAGGTGAACTTGAGAGGGACAGGCAGAAGTCCAGAGTACATCTAGCCATGTAACCATGGCAACTACAACCATTATTTTTGCTCAGGATTTTTTTTTTCAGAATATTTTTTTACTAAATAGGCTACTAACTGACAGAATTCCTCATATAGACAAATATTTGAAATGTGTCATACATGACAGAATGAATGTGTTTCTCAGAAACAAAGTTTACAGTTCATATAGATTATCAGAACAAGCAAAATGCATACCACAGACATTTTTAATTAGGTAAGAAAATGTAATCTGTTTATATGCAAATGAAATCCTACATGCTATGACTTCAAAAAATATACAGATGTACAGGTTTACAAACAGAGTGACTTATTTGTGATGAGGGCAGATGCAACATTACCAGCCTTCTCAGCACAGCGATACTAAAACACCTGCTGCATGAAGGACGATGTAACCTAAAGTTCACCAGCAGCCTTACACTGTGAGCAACTACAGATTGCTTTTGTTATTAATTTAAAATGTGCTGCCACGCTTTGTTTGCACAGATTTTTAATTGCACACATACCATGCCCCACAAAATTCACCGTGGGCCACAGGTCCTTGAAGCATTGCTACATCTGAATTGTTTCAAAACAACATGTTAGTTTATTAGGGAAGTCAAGCTGTTCTGAGTCTCAAAAGGGCACAGGAAAATGGATAACACTTAGCAGACTGCAGTACTGCAGAAGGGCACCTACTGAGAAAGCTAACAATAACTGAACATTCTTTTCGACAAAGGAGAAAACAAAAAACGGTCTAATCCTTAATGTTTTACATATGCCAAACCATCCTCAAAAGCTTGTATGCACAAGCAGAAGTATAGCTGCAAATGCTAAAATGCTATCAAAAAAAGCAAGCCCTGGTTGGTATTTTACATTTTCAAATAAGCATGTGGTTTACATGGGGATTATTTTCTTTGGATATTCCTGTTGTAACGTGGGCTTTTTTGGTTTTTTTTTGTTGTTGTTTTTTTGGGGTTTTTTTTTCCTGAAGATGGAGACTCAATAAAAGCAAACTAATCCGAAGGTGGAGCACAATATGCTTGGACGTACCGTGTGCAGATTAAACTGAAAAATAGCTTAACTACACAATCAAAATTTGTGAGGTAGATAACTCAAAACGATTTTTAAGGATATTCCTGTTAGAAAGATGCTAATTTTGGAAATAAATATGTATGTGAAATATACCAATTATACCTTTAATATACTAAGGGTACATTAATCATATTACTGCATTAATCCTGAATGAATCCTAATATTTACCATTGTATACTCAGTTCTTATGATATTTTTAAATAATTATCATGAATAAATACAAACTCTTGTTTTAAATTGTTGCCATTCTGAACACTGTTTTCCTCTTAATTGCCTTTAGCAACGGCTAGAACAAAGAAGCAATTTCATTATCTTCCATATGTGAATACCTCAGTGTGCTCCCACAGATGTTCAGCTCTCAGGGAATGATTTCAATCCTGAAAGTCCAGGAGGACAACGTGTGCAGGTATCGTTACCTTTCAAAGGCATCAATCCCTCAATTAACCTGCTTGGAAGCAGTTGTTTTTAAAGATAACGGAAAGACATGTCACTATCAGAAACATATCATGAGAGGTACAATAACAACTGAGACTAGAAAACGTCACCTGTCATTGAAGGCCTAGTTGGAGGATAAATTAGCTCTAAAAAAGATAATTAAAACACGCTTTGCCAAAATGAACGCCTGGCCTAACCACTTTGAATATGCTTTTTATCATGGCTTACTCACAAGTAGTGTATCTTTTTTATGTTATGCCTTTCAAGTACAAAGAAATTCAAAAACTTGGCAGTGGCATAAAAATGTAAATGCATCCCATAAGAACAAAACAATAGGAAGTATAATCTTTTGATAAAGGCAATGCTTAGGGCAGCCAGAATAAGACAACAGCACATGCAAAATTCCCCTGTGTTGTACAAACAAACATTTTGCATCTGTAGCGCTCAGCTTTGTCAGACATCACCACTGGCAGGAACATTAAAAGCTGTTGCTTAAGTGCCAGCTCTCTGCTGGGGCTCACTACTGAAGGGGGGGATTTTGGAGGAGGAGGGGCAGGTTTGCTGTTGCTGTGCAAGTCTTCGTCATTGCAGCAACTTCACCACCTTCACACTTTTCTTTACAGGGGAGCTGCTGGATTAAATTCCTGAGGATGGCTGAGCTGGCCTGGCAGAAACTGAGCCAACACCCTCCCCATTGCCCGCCTACTACACAGCAAAGTGCCCAACACAGGGCAGTTCAGCTTATGAAGATACCATGCGATCCACAGTAGAGCAGAACAATTTCCTTTACTTTGAGAGCAAATTTTGACAAGCGTAAGCTTTGTAGCTTTTGCTCAGACCATGAAATAAGTATCTATTAATGACTAATATTTATTCTATTAGCACTTTAGTATACAGGAATATGTAAATGTAAAATTTATATTAAAGACCAGCTGCATTCTACTTTCAAGTCTTAGCAGTCACTTGGCCTGGGTTAATTTTTGGCTCCCATGAGAAAAAAAAAAAACAAAAAACAACAAAACAAAACATAGGATCTCTTCTCTTGAAAGACAGAAATATGCTTTGAAAATAACTGAAAATCCATGTCAGTTTAGAAAGAGGTAAGCCCCTGTCATTAAATCTGTCCTGCAGACATTTTTCTGTTTGGGTTTGTTTCCTTGGGGGGGCTTTTTTGTTTGGTTGGATTTGGTTTTGGTTTTGTTTTGTTATTTTCCTCTGATATAAAGCAGAATAAAAAGGATTTGTTGTGAGAGCTGCCATATCAATGGTTTTCACTGTAAGCTCTAAATGTGCTTTTTCTTTACGGCATCTGAAGGAGAAAAAAGTCATGAACAAATTTCAGAATCATTAGCATTTTGGAAGAACACAATGAGGGTTGTTGGTACAAATTATGAAAATAATATAAGAAAACTGTTCAAGAAATTATCATCATCTTCAGTAATACCACGTAATTTGGAGAAGAAAAAAAAGTAAATATGTATATTCATACTTACATAATACATATGTGTGTGTAGCTGAAGATGATATTGAATATTAAGGTGTGTATAACAAGGTAACAGTTTTTAGAACGCTTAAAAGGCATAATTTTCACTGAGTGACAGCAACACAAAAATGCTTGGTGTACATGTAATTTATCATTAGAGGTTTTTTCCTAACCTTATTCAACTATGGACAACCTCACACTTGTTTTGGCCTCTACCGATTAAAGTCTGTATATTATTTTCTCTACATCAGAAGTCCTCTATTTTCTGCTACCCCACATCAGTAACAGTATCCCTGGGGATTCTCAACTCTCAGATGCACTTCTTCAGTGTGTGATACCTTGATACCTTTGTTCAATTGTAAGTGGTTTGCTTTCTATTAATGGCACGCACCCTGCAATTAAGAAATTCTGAATCTCAGAAATAACCATCAGTCATCCTACCCTGAAAAGCCATAGAGTATTTAATTTTTGTTAAAAACTACAGTAATGAAATAGGTGTAAAAAGGAAGCTATGTAGGATAAAGCTAAGATTCTGTTAGTTCCTCTTTGAAGGAAATTAAAAAAAAGACGATGACTATATAAGTTAGATCACAGCTTGTTACCTTCCATTTCTATTCAGCCATTTTCAGCAGATACTTTCCCTTGTTATAGATGTCTAGTACACACGAACGGTTCCGATGGAAGACAATGTTTTGTGAAATGGCTAGAAGCAGCTGGTTGATTTAAAGGTGAGATAGAAGCTTGAAGTTCCCAGGATATGGGCATTGCAATGGTATGTCTTCTATATTGCAGAAAAAAAATCAGGTTGGTTTGTTTGTTTGTTTAATTAAGCAATACTGTGTGAGGGAAGAGTCACTTCATGTCCTACTTTAAGTCCATTTTAGAAAGTAATCCAAATGATGACCTAAGCATTCCTAGCAGTCATGAAACTTGAGTTGGTACAATTTACCAGAAACACATAGGTTAAAATAAAGCAAAGATATAACTCTACAGTAGCACAAAATTAGCGACACATGGTAACTGAAAGATAAGATGCACTAACTTGATATGGCAATATATGAACAAGGTGTGCAGATTGCTCCAACTACCAATGGCACTCCACTGTAGTTATTATATCCATGTAAATTAGCATGTAGTGAAAAAGGGACTTAAGTTAGAGCTGATTACCTGGCCCCTTTCAACAAGTTATTAGACTAGACACCCACCAACATAGTTGAAAAATATATTCCAAATGCATACGTAGATCAGGCAGTCTCATGTTGTCATTGGGGAGTAAAACTGAGCCAAAGGCTTATCACTAATAATAATAGTAATAGAAATAGTAATAATAATAATAATAACAACAACAACAAACAACAGTGAGATTTAATTGGACTCTCTACCTAAGAACAATTCCCTAAATTCACGTCAGTGATAGGGACTGAGAAATCCACTTAACCATCTATTCTTACTTTACATTCTATTTTCAATTACTTTCAGTTGTAGCCTCTACTAGTTTTGTACTAATTATTCGTAACTCTTCAAAGCCTGAATATCTCATAAGTAGAATTGTTTAGTTTGGACAACAGAAACATAGTTAACTTCATGAACATTTGCAGAAAATTTGAAGACTGTCTCCAATATTTCCACGTACTTGGCATCAGCTTTGTATTTCTTTTAGGAATAATTACTCATAACACCTGCGAATTCTCATACCTATTTTGTTGTCTCCATATGTCAACTTTATTTAACCTTTGTTAAAATGCTTCTTCTGTAAACTTATAATGATGTGTTGTGAGAGGTTTAATGTCAACCAATTTCTATGTTGCTGTACATTAAAATTCAAAGAAAAAAGCTCACTGTAGGAGGAGAATGCTAGAAAATATTTTTGAACCTTGAAAAGCAACGAAAGTTAAATACTGGTTATTTAATTTCTTTCTAACTGCCTTCTTAACCACTTTCTCTTCTTTCTAGCTCTCTTCAGGACAGAATTTTGAAAAACAGTACTAGTGTTCACCTTAAACATAACAGGCAGGAGAACTGATTCTGTACTGTCCTCACAGTACTCTTAATTTCTTTTCGGATTTATTTTCATTTTTTTCGCCCCCTGGTTTTGAAAGTCTACTAAAGATTTCTGGACTTCTTCTCAACTCCCTGTTCCTTAATTTGTCAAGCATTGACTAGCCTTTTGCTTTTTTGTTATAATCTTACCAGTGTTGCAGCTGTCTTGTCTGTACCATAACTATTCTGGGAAAACTATAATTCTTTGATTGCTTATTTTATGATGATTATTTTCTGTCACCTTTTGAAAACAGCATTTTTCCATGTCCTGCTACACTATTTTCTTTCACTTCTATTCCTTTTCTATTTTAAACTCACATTGTATTGTCAACTGTTTGCACAAAATAACATTTTAAAATATCTGATTTTGTATAAGAGTTGCATAATCACAGAAATCGTTTTACTACCTATTGCTAGTTTTAAACGCAGCTATTAAAATGAAGCAGAGTGCACACAACAAAGTTAAGTACACCAGGAGTCTGAGCTGCCTAAAAAAAGTGTTTCAAAAGTCACATAAAATATTTAGTAAAAAAAAAAGTGGTAACGAATCTGGTAGAAGACAATGTATATCCATTGATAGGGTTTTGGCTTGTGTGGAAAAAAACAGGGAGAATTAGAAAAACACCACAACATTAAGCTTTGTTAATGTTGTTTGGTCAGAGAGAGTCACTTCTCTGAGCTTCTGTCCTCTTCCTGCCTCTGTCCTGTCTATACAGATTGTAAATTCTTGGGATTGTTTCATTTTAGAGGTGGGATACTAATCTCTGAGTCTCTACATATGATTACATACATATATTAACACACTATAAAAGAAAAGACTTTCTGATATTGACTTTGGGTTAACTCATTTATTAATAATAAAACTAGCTTTTAATTCTTTTAAAAACTAGATAAATTCTATTAAAGTGAAATTATAGGTATAAATAAGGTAAAGAGATCTCCATTTGCAAGCCCTTCTCAACTTCCTAAAAACTAGATATTGACTAAAACAATGCCTTTATAGTATAAAAAGAACTTTCCTTGATAGCTTTCCTTGCAAGGAATATGTTTTAGTCATCTAAAATAATGCTCGATAATTTAAATACATTCCAAAATATAATAGGTATTAAAAGCAAAAAAAGCACCGTTCTATTGGCAAGGCTTTATTTGCAATGTAAAGAAGAAAACTAATAAATTCATTTAAAAACAAACGAAAACCCCCTACCTTTGTGTATTTGGTGTGCATTTGTAGTCACAGAATTCCCCTCTGAAACACTTAAAATCTCAAAAATAATGCAGAAACTATCTAGAATAAACTAGGAGGTGACAATGTGAAAGTAATCAGATACTATGAAATTTTCTCTTCTTGACTTTACTGGAAGTGACCAAAGGAGTGTCATGACTGACAGTTAGAAGAAAGTATTTTCCACAGGGGAATGAAGTGGAGCAATGTGAACTTCAGAAATGGCCTGCTTAGACATCAGCACTATTAATGTTATTGGATACTTTTAAAAGAAAGCATTTAACAAATACTGCCCCTCTCCAACAACAAGTGATATTAAGTGACATACAGTGACATTACCGAAAGAGAAAAAGAAAATACAAGCTCAACTTAAAACTTCATTAAAATGTTTCAAAAATCATAAAAGCAGAAGTCTCATATATACCTGGAATAAACATGTGACTTAACGCTGCAGGCATGTAGCCTGGCATACTAAACATACATTTGATTTTTAAAGAAATTATAAGTTTATACAAACTGGCAATGAAATTATCCATTAGAACAAACATACCCATATTTGCTGCATCAACAGTTTGTGGTGTCTCTGCTGACAGTTTCTGAAGGGCCTGTTCACCATCTGTCTTCTCTGGTGAGCTGTTATGTCGAGACTGCTGTTGGTCTTCATCTTCAGCAACAAATGAAATTACACCTAAAGCAAATAGATACCAGATGTTATATTAGCCAGAGCATTAGCTTTATAAAACAGACTGCCAGACATGTGTGAGTATTTCCTCAGTTCAAAACTAATAAAAAATGAAGTAATACTTCTCCTACAGGTGTTAGCTATCTAATTATAAATTATGGTAATAAAGTCTTGAGTGAGTTCAATGAAATAAATCATTTTTTCTACCAAAAGTGTTTTTCTACTCACCTGAAGTAAGGATCATTGATAAGAAATACAAGCAAAGAAACTTTTTTAAAATTATAAAATATGGTAGGCAATAATAGTATCTTTCCAGTGCAATCTTCTATCCATAGTCTTGATTGGTTTTGTTATTCACAGTGACTCATTCTAGTGCCATAAGATAATAAATGTAATAGTTAATACATTCCTGTGATACATTTTTGTATTGTATGTTAAGTCGTAATCAAACATTCAGGGAAGATAAAATACATAGATTGTAAACCCAAGATTTTTAAATTGGCAGATTGCTATTTGATAACATAAAATCTAATTTTTAAAATGTAGTATGCACGTGGTTCCTTTAAATAACACTAATGTTACTCTGGAAGATTAGATATACCAGCTTTGAATAAGCAGGTTTTATTTCTTACATTATGTGCCTCTGATTAAGAATTTTAAATCTACACATTTTTTTAAAATACTAGATATTATTACTATTTTATCTAAATGATTGTCCCTCAGCATTTCAAGATATTCTCAGGAATTTCAAAGCTGAAAGAAATATATGTTGCAGGTTTAATTCTTGCCTCATATGTACAATGAAAAACTAATTTGAGGAGGTGACATTAGTATAGCATAGTACAGTACAGTATAGTATAGTATAGTATAGAGTGAGAAAGTTTTCTCTTCAACACCATTAGAATGTATTTGAAATGGTCTCCCAAAAGGACCTTACATAACTGTATCTTATTACGAGTTTGAGAAAGTTATTTATAGTGGAACTTTTTTTTTTTTAATTTGAAATGGAGAATTAATATGCTTTTATGGGAGTCCCAGAACAATTTGATGTGAAAATATCTACATCTAATGGTATTTTTGGTTTCTCCAGCTCCGAATGGGACAAATGTATGGCAACAGATCACATGGCAGAGAGAATGTGCTGTGCCCCCTGACTAGCTGAATTCAGCATCTTAATAGCAGGAGTAAGCTAAAGCTAAATAGCAAGGCTCAAGTGGGACCTGGAAAATGCCTCACAATTAATTTTGATACTAATATTAGGCAGAAGGATGTTAATCTTAAAAGAAAAAAATAAACTTAAAAGAGGCAACTAAGCCATAACTAAAGTCAAATTCTGCCAAGAAGTCACAGAATCACAGAATGTTAGGGATTGGAAGGGACCTTGAAAGATCATCCCCTGCTGGAGCAGGAACACCTAGATGAAGTCATACAGGAATGTGTCCAGGCAGGTTTTGAATGTCTCCAGAGTAGGAGACTCCACAACACCCCTGGGCAGCCTGTTTCAGTGTTCTGTTACCCTCACTGAGAAGAAGTTTCTTCTCAAATTTAAGTGGAACCTCTTGTGTTTCAGTTTGAATCCATTACCCCTTGTCCTACCATTGGATGTCACCGAGAAGAGCCTGGCTCCATCCTCGTGACACTCACCCTTCACATATTTATAAACATTAATGAGGCCACCCCTCAGTCTCCTCCAAGCTAAAGAGCCCCAGCTCCCTCAGCCTTTTCTCACAAGGGAGATGCTCCACTCCCTTAATCATCTTTGTTGCCCTATGCTGGACCCTCTCCAGCAGTTCCCTGTCCTTCTGGAACTGAGGGGCCCAGAACTGGACACAATACTTCAGGTGCAGTCTCTTGGAAAAGCAAAACTTTTTCATTATATGCTCAATGATAGCTACACCACGTGGCAATTTCAACATGACAAATGCCGACAAATTATTCCTGCTAAGTACAATTACATTAAATAATTACAGGGAAGCAAAGTTTATTATTTTCATGTTGCCACTGTCTCTTTTTCTCTGAGAGACAGCAACTGGGTAGCACAGGTATAAAACACCAAAGTTAAAAACAAAACCAAAGAAATGGAAATAGGTGTGTTATTGAATCCAGATAAATGAATTATGTTACTTTGTATTAAAAATACTAGAATCCCAGATTTTCTTCCCTTTGTTAAGAAAAGTCTAAAAACACAAATAAAATAATAAAATAAAAATGAGAATTAAAATAAGTAAAACCTAACAAAACTATTCTAAATTGAAAATTTTTAACAAATTCCTAAAACAATGCTATTTCAGGAAATTATTGAATTTTTTTAAAAAAAGCTTCAAAGAGAAGGTAGATGAAACCATTATGGAAAGCTCAGGGGAATGATGCCTGAAGAAAATGCTCCAAGAATTTAAATATTGATGTAAGAGGACATATTTGATGGCACTAATAGTTAAAACATCTTAGGGTAAATACTAACTAATCAACTTGATTTTACGTACCAATATAAAATCCTAGTATAATTTTGTTCTATTGCAGCACAATAATGCACAGAAGTAAACCACAAGAGAAAGACTTCATTAATTTTAAATACCATCAGACATGTAAACATCAATATACTTGAAAGATGTCAACAATTATAAGAAAATTATTTAAAAAAATGCAAAATTACATCTTTAAAGTTGATTAAAATACTTTAAAAATGACTAAATGCTGAAAAGCACTGAATTCATAAATTATAAAGCCTTCTTAGAGCAGAAAATATTTTGTTACACTTCATTTTAAAATTTAAGTGATTTTCATTAGTTCTTGCTTCCAGTGACAGTGGGAGGGTTTTTTTTACTAATTGTCTGTGTTTCAGAAAATTGTGTTGTGGATATATGCATGTGAAAGAAAGAGAGACAGAACATGAGTGTTCACAGTTTAAAAACATTTATTTCATCAGTTAGCAGGGGGATGGTAAAACAAACTAAATTTTTGGCCCTGCACAAAATGCTCTCAAAAGTATCAAAATAATTGGCTGAAGAACTGTAAATTGCTAATGCAAAAGAATATTTCAAGGACTACTGGGAGAACTAAAAACTACTTGAATTGCTAAACCACTGTGCTGGTAATCCAGCAATCACATAACAATAATTAAAAAAAAAATCAGTGAAGAATTGCACCATAATTGCTGACATTCCATTTTCCTTCTTTATGGAAAATAGTTCTTAAACAAACAGAATTACTAACAATGAGGTTAAAATCTTGATTGATAAGGGTGACTGGATTGATGTAATGTATTCAGATCTCTGCAAGGCACTAAATTAAATGTTTCAAATTAAATTTTCAATAAAAAATAATAAGTTTTACTACAGGTGGCATTAATTTTTAAAGCCCGTTTATCTGCTTAATCTTAAAATATTCATAAATTGTCTTACATAATTTTCATGGGCATCAAAGTATTTACTACTGGCTCAAAGCTATTTAAATTTTTTATTAGGGGAAAAAAGATAATAATGGCTGGCAAGAACTGCAAACATCAAAATAAACAAAAAAGTGTATTAGTTTCAAGTCAAATTTAGAATGTAAAATCCTTATCAGTGAGGACACTTAGTACGCAGTATGCTTTGCATTACTTGATTCTTTAAATTAAGGCAGAATATTTTTCTAGGAAGTATTCCTAAAAGAAATGCTCTACTGGTTCGGGAGTGAATCGTGAAATCCAGTGACAGGTATTGGACATTAAGATAGTTGATGATAATACAAATATATACATTTATTCAAATTACGGGTTACAAAAAAATGTCAATCAAAAGGTGTTTTGCAGGATGGGAAAAAGGGTTTTATACAATGAAGAGTAATAAAAAAATCCTCAGCACTCTATGGAGTGATAAAAAATGCATTGCAAAGTTGTAGAAACACTGCAACAAACATGACAGATTTAAAACAACAAATAGGCATGTTTACATTTTTTCAGAAGGTTCTGCTGAGCTTGGCTCCTACATTATGTGAAGACTTTGATACAGGAAGTCTTAGTCTTTCAACTGTGAAAGGCACCGTCAGCCTACAGAACCCACCGCTGCCTAACTCCCTCTTCAGCAAAGGCAGCAATACCTTATGTTACCTTATTGATGCTGCAAAGCAATGCATAAATGTTAATTTCTTCACGCATAACAGTACCAAATGTTCAGGATTTTTTTCTTCCATCCAGTTGCTCACTCTTGATTTCTGTATCAGGCGTTATGTAATAATGTAATTTGTCAAAATACCACAGCTGGCAATTTTTAAAGTGTATATTCAAAACCAAACAAGATTTCATGTACTTCACAGAGATACATTTCCCACTGATCTGACTGGCCACAGAATTATGCCACCATTAAGTATTTTAGAAAATGCCACTCTTCTCAGCTGTCTTTTGGCATATATATATACATATATATATATATATATATATATATATATAAAAAAAAAATACTGAATTTGTCAAAGCAACAATACAAGTATTCCTAGAATTATACAGAAAATTAATAAATAAAAACTACATGTTGCTAATACAACATTGTTTTAAAAGGTTTCTTGGTCAAAACGTCGTTGCACATTTTCTAGCTTTACTATCCAGTGTTCAAACATTTTATACAACTTCAATCCACATATTAATACTGAAGCCTTGTTTTATATTGCTTTGGAGAAGATGCATCCCTTTAAAAGGATGCAGGCTGTTCTGTTTCCCAATAAAATTCTAATTTCAACGCCACATGTTAGACTGACTCGTTGCCTACACGCTACAATACCCCAGCTCTGAATCCAATTAACGAAACAAGAAAAATTCAACTATTTCCTTTTTGTATAATTTGAATGAACTATTTGAAAGGTACGTATTGTACATGATTATTTTCTGCTGCAGACAGATGATAAAAGCCCACAATATCCCAGTATTTTCACTAGAAACAAGAGCAGAAGGCTATGTGGCCATGGAATTCTTCATACAAATCTGAAAAGATATAGAAATGTTTGGTCTGTGGTTTAAATATACCAACACGATCTTAATAAGTATAGGTCTTGGGAGTAGGGGGAGGCATTTCTATGTTTAATTGGCCAATTAAATCAATGTATAGCTGCTGCCTCAGAAAAGTTTCACAGAAGAGATAAGATAAATTAAAAGATCTGTGTAATTTATGTAAGCTATAGCTTTGGCTTGTGACAATTTTCTACTGAAAAAAAAAAAGAAAACAAAAGAAAAAATATATTTACTGTAGGTACAACTTTATAATCTCTCTTTTGCATAGGAAAATCTGTATGCTGATATCTGTAAATACTAAAGATTTTCTGTAAATCCTGCTACTTGTTTGTATATTGGAACTACATGAATTGCTCCCTGCATCAACAAAAAGGAAGCAGAATAAGCTTTAAGAGTCACACATGGGAGAAATGAGTGAGTGGCAAATCCTGCTGCCAACTGTCATTCATACATGGTTTTGTAGCATCCAATAAAGAGGAGATTTGTTTTATTTATAACTTTCACTGTCTGTTCTTTATGTGACAATGAAATCATGATATGAAAGAGCACAGGCGTTTGCAAGTCCAGCTGCACTAGGAGAGATGGAAAGGGTTGCTGGGGATCAACTTGCCAGGTGGTGGCACATACCAATAGAACAGCCCTCCTTCCATGAAGTCCAGTGACCCCCAGCGGAGGCGTCCCAGAGCCATTCCTGGCAATCACGCAACTGGAAGTTCCTTCTAACTTTGTGTTTATTACAGATGCATTAGACTCAATTTGTTAGGGTGCTTCAGTTGATGAGCAAGTGCTTAAAGCAAAGGTACAGACAAATGCTGGAAATACAGCAATGGCTACCAGAAGCTATGGAGCAGGTCTTCCTCCCACATGTGATTTTATGATTCCATTGAAATTAGAGCGATCAATAAATCAATTTGCAGAATTCCATCAAACAAATAAATGAACAATGTATTTTAAAAATGTAGATTTCATGCAAGTGTCAAAGGGAAAATACTGAAACAAACCAGTTTAATCAGCTCATTTACAGGCCAGAATGTATTCCCATGACTTTCACCATCTTCTTAAAACTGTCCCTACATGCTCCAGTCTGCCAGGCCATGGCCTGTAATATGCTGCCCTTTTCCTCAGTGTAGGCTTCAAAAGCTCTAGGTACCATGGGAAAGTGCTGCCTACTAAGTACAGATACAATTAAAAAAAAGAACAAAAGGTGACACAAAAAATTAGAAAGTTCCTTTTTAAAAGCTAGTAAATTTTAATGGATAAAAGGGCACTGACTGTAACAGGTGTTTATTTTTTGCACAAGAAATATCCAAGCATTACGAGCTTTGGTCTGTACAGGGAAAATTGTGCTCGGTTCTGTGTAAAGTAGAAATAAGAGTTTGATAAAAGATAAAGTAATATGTAGAAGATGTTTTACCCAACCTAAAGAAAATTGTTCTATTACTTAGAAAACAGATTGCTGAAGATTTTTATCTGGTGTCAGAATCTGTCCAGTATGTTTATTAGTTATTACTTCTATGTTAAAGCTGTCATAGAACTACAAAACAGCCAAAGCATATAGTATTAGCACTCTATCGGAATGCTGCCAAATGGACTTTTCCAAAGAACCGGGCCCATTTTTAGCATAAAAACAATAAAATAGCAAGAAGGAAACGAAAAGAAGTATAATCTTGCAGCTATATAATTTGCAACAAAAAAGACTTTGAATGTAAAGGAAAAATACAGACCTTTTGTTCAGTACAACAATTTGTATGGTAAAAGTCCTATCACAATTGATTTTAATAAAACAATAACAGTACTAGAACACCAAAGCTACAAAATTTTGTATTTACAATTTAGGGAGTTCTAAACTTGAAATCATCCACCAGCACTCTGACAGAGACTTCAGCTAGATGCCCACAGGACAAAATTTGCTTTGCGGATAGCTTTTAAGTGTTGCTTTTTATTTTCAATCATTGAACATTTTGTCCCCATGGATTATTTATTTCCTTCTAAACAAATTCACCAAACTGTATAAAGAGTACTTTTCTTTTTGGATGTTTAAATTATACTTTACCTGTAGTATCTTGAACCTAGAAAGGACTATGGTTCCCGAGTCCTAATTAATTCCCACTTGAATCACCTACATCTAACCAGTGATCCTCAAGCTTCAGCCTGGCTGTTAAAATATCCTAAAATTGCCAAAAAGTCATATATATCTCAGCTTTGACATTAAAGTTTCCCAGAAGCTAAAATTTTGCTTTGGGGAACAAATATGACTTCCCAGACTTGCACAGCACGAAGCAGACCGACTTCCATTCTCCTTCAAGCCACAAAGTAAGCACTTCCTAACTTAGGCTACCTAAAATAGGATACCTGGTAGTTAAATTTGTATCACACCTCACATCAGACAGCAGAAACAGCTGCTGCCTTTCAAACCAGTGACAGTGGCCTTTCTTCCCTCCACCTCTCTTCTTCCTACAGCAGCTGAATGATAAGAGATCATGTCCAAATTTCTGTGACATACACGAAACTGTCGTTGCTCCAGAGGAAGAATGAACAAGCTTTCCTAAGTAGTGATTGAAGCAAACACTGAGCCAGGAGTGGATGGCAGATAAATGGGCCTTGTCTCTTTCCAAAGGATAACTGCAGCCTTCTATCATGTTATTTTAAAGCATAAAATAAATGAACTGTTTTCTGAAAAAAAGAACATAATGTCTTCCCAGCCTTTGAAATGATAACAGGTTAAAGAGACTGTTCGCTCTCTTTCTCACTCAGTGAGAATATGATGCTCCCAAATGTAATGGAAACCATTGTAATAGAAGTTAGGGGACAACAGAACATATAGAGATGTCGGTCCACATGTGCCATCTCTGTCCCTTTGAAGGCATGGCTTTTACCACCTGGCATTAATCTGCTGTATGATAGAAGCCTTGGAACCTCTTCCACTGAAACTTTCAGTATGTGTAAAATAACTGGGGATTTTATAAGCCAGAAGAAGAGAATATTCCTAAATCTTTAAAGCCTGAAATAAAGGCATAAGTTAAAATATAGTGCATGCTCAATATTTCCTGGTGAACATTTTCAGTAGTCACAAATTTCATTGAAAGTTGACCAATAATCAGACAGACTGAATTTTGTGTCAGATTTAGCAACAAGTCACTGAAGTCTTCCTGTCGCACTAGGCCAAGCTTTGTTACAAGTATTAATTTATTTTTACAAATCGCTTGTGAATTGAGATGGCACTATTACCTACATTTTACACAACAGATAATAGAACTAAAATGGCCAGAGACCAAACTAGTTTGGCCTTCTCAAGGGACAAGACTTAATAGCTTTTTAATGTTGAGAAGACAGCCGTCATCTCAATTGTCTAGGAAAGTGGCAGAATCAAGCATTTGGAATTAGGAACCCACAAAATCCAAGATATACACTAAGCATTTTGGATTAAGAGATCCATTCAATATCAGAAATCCTTTCATTTAAGAAGTTGTTCAAATCTAGGTTTTCTGAGCACTATTCAGTTACTTCAAGATGGTCTCTTCTGTTCCCACAATTCCTTCCCAAACACACTCTCATACTTTGATCTGCTGAGAGTTGCTACAAGAGCTGAGACTTACTACAATAGCTACTCTACAAGGAAGAATAAGGCTGTACTGCCTCATTCTCACAATCATGACTTTTAGATTATGAGGTAAAGAATGAGCACCAGGTAATTGTATAATTATTACTTTGCATTTGAAAAAATATGAAATGTGAATTGTTAAAGAAATTTTCATTTAAAAAATCTGTAAAAGTAAAAAATAATATGACATGCTTAAAACAAGCAATAGTCTTGCTATTGTATCATAAAACATCAGTATAAATATGGACTGACATAAATTATTTGCAGTTAGATATTCCTACCCTCCATAGATCTCAAAGAAGGAATTGAGATCACCACATTCAGTGCATGTACTCTTGCCTTGCGATCAACAAATGAAACTTTAACCAAGGGAAAAACCAAATTTTGGTCTCTGCCTTTAAATCGTTGATTTTAGTAGTGCTAGGATAACTACAGCTATTCAACATACTTTGGAAAATTAAATTAGGACTGAAGAACGTGGTGGTAATTTAAAATCATTAGTCCCTACTGGGCCAGTTTTCATGGGATCAATTAAATGCATGAAGTTGCAAATATACAGGCATTTTTGAAGGACTACCTTTTTAGCTGTAATAAACCTTTACAAATAAAAACATGAGCCAGCTTATAAAACAGTACCACTGGTAATTATAGCCTTTCTTCCAGAAGAAAGGTTATGTTGAACAGAAATGGAAGCATTAAATCTAAACAAATTTAATCTGCTAAATTATAGGAATTTTACATATTTGGTTTCTACATTGTACCTTGAAAGATTCCTCGTCTCCAAGGAGATACACTCAAAGTGTAAGCAACTGTGTCGTCTGGATCTACAGTAATAACAGGCGCACCACCCACCATTGAAAGATCTGAAGATACCTGGTGAAGAGAATTCATAAAGAGAAAAAATCATCAAAAGCAAGTTACTGTTGCAAGAACACTACAGACACACTACCAATTTTACTTGCTTAGAAAAGTAGAGTATGATACAAAGTATGCTATCAGTAAGTCCTATCCTTTACGCACGTGAAAAGAATCCGTACTCTAAGAGTAGTGCTGGTGCATGCAGATCATATCAAGCACAAATTCTGAAGTCACTGCTCGACGTGAGTAACAGTATCTCACTTAGATCATAGAACCACTTACATATGTGTAGAATTGCACAGTCAGGCCCTCAATATTTTACATACGTTTTCCTTAGAAGTCTAACACAAGATTTAACAGTCATAGTCCACCTAACTAAACTGAGCAAAACAAAATCTGAAGTGTTGTTTTAACATCAATTGATATACCTCAAGTGATATTAAACCATGTTTTTTGAGAGGTCATATTTTGTGACTAACATGTATGCAATGGCACATGTATTAACTACTAGACCAATGGAATAAAAAATACAATTTTCATACACTGAATTTTAGATTTTGTAAACTATAAAGCTGATTGCAGGTCTAGAAGCTGAGAGTATTTTTTAATTGCATCTCATTTCTTTGTCGCTTGGATAAGTTTGCTACAGACAGACCCTATGGAAGAGACATCCAAGCCTGAGCCACTACCAGCCACAACTGATGACTACTTGCTTATAGTCACCGTGCTGTTGTGCAGAACCCCAGCAGCTGGACTGCATGAATGGTCCTGCTCACACCCTCTCTTCTGCTACCTCTGCCACTGGGTAGAGCAAACTGCTGCTGAGCTAGAGTATTTTATATTGATACGGCAATTTCTGCAGTGGGTATCTGAGTACAGGTGATGATTTTCCACTGAGGCATGGGGTGCTTTTAAGAAATATTTTCAGGATATCATGTAGTGCTGTAGCGTTCAGTAATTTCTTTCTATGTTAAATAATAAAATTGTGTTGTTTAAGTGAATTTTGAGTGAAATCACAAAGCAAGTCAGAAAGGCTTGATTTTTCTTCCAGCCCATTTATCCACTTCATTAATGACTACAGCTAGTCTCTCAAGCATTCAAGCAGAGATTTGGATTCTACAAAGACCTCTTTTGCAACAGTAAAAGCATTAGCATTAGATGTGTGTATCATTTTCTTCCTCCTCAAAGCTACCTTTTTTTTTTAGTAAATAAATTCTGTTTGTACTTTATGAAAAAAAAAAAAAATAAGCCAAAACAAACAAACTAACAACAACAACAACAAATCTATTATCAACTTGTCTTCCATTACAGCCAATCATTGCCTATAATGGTTGTCTTCTCTGAGGTATTCATGTTAATATATTCCTTTGTTCAAGCACTAGCACAACCTGGACCATGCTCTTTATGAACCTTCAATTCTCCTTCTTTCTTTCCATGGGTTTTCCATTGTTCCCACCAAATCTTAGCAGTAATTGGACTTTAAAAAATGTTATTTTTCCATCTGATAGTTTTTCTTCCCCCGTTGTGTCTAAAATTCAGTCTTCCTGCTAATGCTTTGGTTTAACAAAATTTCTACTAATCCAGTTATAATCACACTACTACATAAATATGCATGCCAATAATTTTCTACACAGCCCAATCCCAGAATTTTAAAATTCTAAATAGATTTTTCTTTTCAGTCTGCCTTCTACAATCCTATTTACCAAACTCTTCCTCAAGTTCTCATAAGAAGGTGTATTCTATTGTCCTCAGACACATGTACATCCTATGTACTGCTCCACAGCTGCACATCAAGGTGGAATCTGAGTGCACATTGCCATTTCACAAAGTTTTCCTTTCAAGGGTAGAAAGATAGATGTCATATGCTTCAAAATGCCCCAAGTCTAAATTAGGAGAGAACTGGGACTGCAAGGTAAACTATAGTGCACCCCACCCTTCTCCCATCCTCTCCACCAAGCACTCAAACAGCTTTCCTTAGTTCTTAAGGTTATTAGGGAGAAAATACAAAAAACTGCACATTTGAAATTACAAACTACCCAATGAATTGTAAAACAAAACATATATGGCAGTATTGAATTTAGTAGTTTTTTTCTAGCTATAAACATGGTTGCATGAATACTTTTTATGCTGTAAAACAATTATTACCACAAAAACAATTCAAAACATGATCTCAGCTTTCAGCTGAGCAACCATAAATCTGAATGTCTGTTTCTGTATTAATTTAAGCATTAATATAACTTGATGCTGAATCAACTAATCTACATTACTACCTAAACCTTTGTACCAACAGATAAAGCCATAGTTCTGTTCATAACTTTGCCAAATTCATAACGCCAAGTTACAACAGCTCCCCATCACCACACACACATTGCTTTTGTATCATTCTCCCTATTGACTTTCCCTGACAGGACATGCTGACATAATGTACTCCAGCTTCTGCTGTCACTGCCACTCCTTCCTCATGCTTCTCCTTTTTAACTGCTTTGTATTAAATAGTGTTTCCCCAATGAGACAGATCTTGCTAAATATGCATTTTTAAGGAAATAGGTCAAAATAGCAAAAATACTGGAACTATTTTGCCGATTTTCTAACTCTAGTGAGATAAAATTAAGCTTGAAAGGAAACAGCTTTAACAAACTGATGTTCACGCCATTGTGTTCTGCTGTCAGAATCCAGTGTAAATAAAAACTAATGGACAGACTAACATTTTGCTCAAGTACTTTCTGGAGTGAAAGTAGGAATGGGCTTAGGATCATAGTAAGAACTTCTGGGCATCACAATCCCAATTGCTTTTGGAAGTCAAGAGGATTCTGCAGTAAACTGATCTCAGTGGGAGTTACTTTCAGGGGAAAGTACTAATGGACAGTTACTACTGGCTGTTCCTGTAACATCACACTGGACTCTCTTAGATGACTGGAAATGTGAGAGGAGTTGCTCAGACAGCAACAGAAAGGATTCTTACACTATTACAGATGTGACTCCCCTTGTCAAAAATGTTGATGTATTTGCATTCAAAAACCTTTTGGGATCAGATAATGACAATAACAAATATTAGAGAAGGGATCTAAAGTGCACCCAAGAAACAGTCACTTCATCTTTTCTCTGGCCATTATAAATCCATGTTAAAAATTGTACATAACTGATGTTTCCCTCAGTCTCCTGTCACCTTTCCTACTTCAGTCATTAAACTCAGTAGCATTCTCCATGCTACTCACTATTCATACCAATATGAATACTCCCCATCTTATCATTAATGAATCACTCCCATTAGTTTACCTTTATAAGCAACCTTATTTGTCTCTACTATTTAAATTATTAACACCTTAGAAGCTCCAACCTCCAAACAGCGATCACAACAATATTATCTCCTACCTCCAACGCCTTGACAAGGTCTATGGTTGTAACAGACATCACTTGATTGTTACCTTTTATGTTTTCCTTTGAACTTTGTCTTACTCTGAATTTGTCAGGCATGAATAACTGCAATTTCTTAAAATATTGACCAATTTAAAGCACCTGCAATACATGCAACATTGCTGATTCTCATTACAATCTTTATGAGCATCCTATTGTCAAAAAACAATCATATCGATATTAATGTGATCTCATAAAAACTTTCCTGCTGGTAGTTCTTCCATTCTTGAACATCTTTCCAACATTCCTGGGCATAAACATTAGAACATACACCAGGTGACTTAATGTGTGAAGTGCTTTTTAACTGTATGAGTGAGCTAGGAAAAGAAAAACTTCCACTTTGATGTTTATCCTTACTTCTTAGGAGGTCTGTCACCTTCAATAAATATGAATTTATTGTTCTCATAGTTTATGTATTAATTATCCCCATTTATGAAGATATATAAATGTTTCAGAAGAAAACTCTTCTTCATTAATAAAATTTCACTTAAATCAGGAAATAATGTAAGACACAAATAGTAAATAATTAATATATATTTTTTAAAATGTTCAACTTTGTTAAGTAGTTTAGAAAAATGCATAAGCCCAAGCTCCATCACACCGTGCAGTTTAATTAAGAAAATACAAGAAAAACAGCGTTCAATAGATTATTAAAATAAATTGTCTTTCACTACTTCTCAAGACTTCAGAAGCAAATAGAATTAATTCTCTTGTTTAGCAATGTAAAACTGTGTTGCTAACTAAAAAATACTTTGGTACTACTCTCATTTAAAAAAAAAACAAAACAAAACAAACACTAATAAAGAACTTACAAAATTAGATGCTATATTTGCATGGGTTTTGTTAGAAAAACAATGTGTGACATAACTAAGAAACAGCAAATCTGTTCAAGTTGCTGTAATATTTATCGTGTAACCACTACAATTAATTTAATGAAGAAACGCTGGCTTTCGGTAACCACAAATTTTGCCAAACTCGTAAAACATCTTACACTCTTTCACTATCACTCAGAAAATAAGAATTGTAGAATACAACCATGAAAGCAAAATGTAAATTATTATTAAATTTATCATTGTGACCCTGCAGAAAATTTGCTCAAGTCAATCCATCTCCAAGGATTTCACTTTTAAATGAAGGTATTCTGCATTGTCTTATACCTCAAGTCATTATTGACACACAGCCAGAAAGTATAAATTGAGCAGATTTACAGAATGTTGCACTTTTAAACTAATTTATCAGTCACAGATTTGAAAACTCATTCTACAGAACTGTAATACGTCTATCTAAGATGAATAGGAATGGAAAGCCAGTTTTCAAAATTATAGTAAACAAATACTTTTTTCCAGAGCAGAATAACAAAATAAAGGTAACTTCAAAAGTATCAGCTGACACTTGAAGCCAAAGTGGTAATGGTTGTACAGAACTTGATCAAGTTTACTTATATTCCCCTATTTCTTTGTATAATGAAGTTAGGTATTAATATGTTCAATGTTTCAATTTGAAAATAGTTTTGCAGGTCTGTTTTACGATATTGACAGACTTTACTTATTGAGAAGTAAACGCTCCTTGACACTAAGTCAGAACTGGGTCTGTGAGAGCCACTGATCAACCTGAGAACCAGACTTTTTTCTATATTGTCAAGAACAACAGATGTTTCAAAAGAAGCCTGCATTACTTTCCCTCGTCCTGCTTTCAGTGCATACCAGTGCATTCCTGAGTTATCAGGAATTAATTTAGTTCTTGCAATCGCATTTATTTTCCAACCAGTATGTTATAACACTGAAATAAAACATCTTTGCATGGCACTGAGTGTACTCCCCAAATAACTCCTGCCTCTTCAGCTGCGATCCAGAGTTCTACATAATAAAGAGTGCTGCATAATCCAGATTCATAACCCAGCCAGGCCACCTGTCAAGACCACTAACATCTCCCCTCAAACAAATCAGACCTAAGACCTTAATAGATCCTTACTTGATCAAACAATTTCATAACTAGCAATCACACAACAAAAACCGTGCCAACAACTACAGTTTTTCTTACATTCTGTAGGCCTTTGTGCGATTCATTACTTCTATGAAGAATGCATTTTCTGTAGTGAAGCCTGTTACAGAAGATCTGGTAGGCAATGTGGAAGCCAAAATAACTAAACTTGTAAGAACAGATAAAATTAGAAGGATTATGGAAGGCACAGATTTACCTGTGGTTAAAGAATACAAACTTGATGAGGGTATAGGACGTTCAGCAATCAGCTTACTAGAGTTGCATGGAATTTATTCTCAGGAAATCTCACATGCATTACCAAAGAAGAATTAGCCTGAACAAGGAAGCCCCTCATTAAAGGTTTACAGTATATAATTTAATTATTTTGAGACGTTTGTTGCAAATACACAAACTTCCTGTCATTCTTTCATTGGCGTTTTAAAGATCTGAAACAGATATATAGAGGATAAAGAAATGCATTGAAGAATACGGGATTTCATAGTTTTTGATTATGTATTTATTCTATAATGCTTCTGGAAATCACTAACAGTTTGTATAACCTAATACCTGAAATGTAATTTAGCAGAGCCTAGAGATTCCTCTGGAGAGTTTACTTTAATGACATCTATTTCGAACAGCAATGAGGAAAACAGTTACACAGTTTTATATTTTTACTGCAAAACCAGGCCTTGAAAGAATTAGGCACCTTTATAGCTAAAGTTACTATCAAAGGTGTCGTTAGAAGCAACCATCAACACACTAGACAATTATTTATATCCAGCAGACAGAGTTTAATATAAAAATCATAAGAATATTGTATAAAAAGTTTTGTCATGAGACTGACTGACTGAACTATTTTACACTCGCTACTCTTGTAGGATGATTTGAATCTAATTTTACAGCCACTAAAATCCACTTACGTTGCAGTCAGTAACCTTATATTAATTCAGCATCAGAGAAGGATGTGCTTTCTGGCTGACGTTACATGTGCACAAATTCATTATGAATTCTGTTGTGACATTTTTTCAGACCCAGGAGTGAGTTAATCACAATACTATTGTAATATCCCCTAGAACCAGCCATGAAGAGCACAGTACCAATATTTCCCTAAGGTTTACACATAAATCAGGAGAAAATAGTTGATAAAAACATTCACATTTTTCAAGGGAATTTATGGAAATTGTCTTTTTAATCATGGAAAATTTTGTGGGCCCTGAAAGTGTCTTGCTTAACATTTTTAAAGGCAAACTGATAGAGTCAAGCTCCTGACCTCCACTGAATTCCAAAGGCACTTTTTCCCTTCCTGACTCTCTTTATAGATATTAGTGGTTGCACAGACAAGCAAATCACATATACAAAAATTATAGCTTCTCCAGACCTGAGCACTCTATGTATGTTCAAAACAGGAAAAGCAATTTTCAGAGGAAAGAGGGCTTTCTTAACAGAAAAAAAGAAGAAAGAATTATTTCCCCCTTCCTCCTCCTAGACTTAACTTTCATTTTCAATAGTCACTTTTTCAGTAGTATCTTATTTTGTCTGAAGCTATTAGATATATACAGTGAATACAGAGAAACATGGTATCATATATACAATGTAATTAATTTTTTAATGCAATGGGGTTTTATTAAGTTTATAGTTTAATATATTCAGTTGTTAAAATGGAATAGCGAAGCTAAATTTACACCTCAAAGGCAAAATCACCCAAGTATTAATTCAGCTAAATTACTCATTGCTAAGTATTCATTGTGCAGTTATTTTTTTATGGAAATTTCTGTAAATAATTATGTTTGTCAGCTCCTGGCACATCTTATACCATTCTTAATGTTAAAAATAAATAAGCAATAAATCTGCGATTTATTACTTCAGCAAATGAAATACCTATGTTTTTTAAAAATATCATGTATGTCCCAATTTATGTCTGAGAAGTTACTTTGTATAGTGCATACATTCCATCAATGGAGGATGTACAGGGCAAATCAGCCAACCAATTAAATAATAAAAAGATATTCACCAGCCTACAAAATTACAAGTGACCCCACCAAAAACATTTCTAAAACTATTACTTTTGTTCTGTCTCCACCAAAGCAGACAAGACTTCCTCTGCCTAATTGGCAACTTAGCTAGAGGACAATATGGTAAGATTTCAAAGATGCTGGATTAAAATGGAGGAGGAGTTACTGGGTTGTCAGCAATAGCCCCCAAGGGAAACAATGACAAAGACAAAATCACAGTCTGTTGTGCTCAGCTTCACAACAGACTATCCAGAAATTACAGTAATCAAGCAGCATCAAATGAGAAACAACAACAAAAACATTATTTTCCTTCTTGCCCTTTGTGCTATACACTTCTGAGTAAATTAAGTTTATTTTGCATTTCTAACAAGGTTGTTGGTCATAGTTCCCTCTTAGAGGAGGTTTTCCCCTTCCTCCTGAAAACTCTAGATATTGGTGATCATGGTCTGGATTTCCTGATTAAATCCTAATTTACAGACTAACCCTGTTGGAATTAAAAGTGAGCAAATGATCTTCACTCACTACAACAGCAAAAGACACTACATGACATCTGCTGGAGAGTGATGGAAGTGATTAATATTGTTTGCTTTATTGAGGATAGAGTTTTCAGACATTGGTCATTTTTGTAATTGCCTTTTCCAACAATTCCAGCCTACCTTGCTTCAACAACTGTTCTGCAACAGCTTCTGGGTAAAATCCTAGCACAGAGAAAATACATTATTCACATCAACTAATTTATTACATGTACACAAGCATGAAATAGCTGGCCTTACTATTTCTCTCCCAAAAGCCCCAGAGTAAAAAGAGCACATATGGTTGGACTGTCAAGTGGTACTTCATAAAGGAAAAGAAAAAAAGAAATAAATAAACAAAACCAAAACAAAAATATCCAAAAAAATAAACAAGCGGAAGAAAAAAAACACCCAGAAACCAGATCAGTGCCCAGAGAACACCCTTAAGGAGATCAGAGTTCAATCAGACTCAGTTCACCCTAGAGTAGTTATAACTTTCATAAATCCATTTAAGGCAAAGTTTCTGGGAAAAACAATATACAATGAATTATTTTAATGTATTCATTTTGAAGTTTGATATTTCAGTGTCTTTCACTTTCATTGGCACTGAGTTCACACAAAATGGGAAAGCAGAGCAAACTGTTATGTTGTCAGCTTTCAGAAATGTTCACTTCTTCCAGAGATAAAAGTACAAATGTATTAGAAATGTAAATGCATCACATCTAAAAAACTAAGATTGATGAAAAGAATGATGTCAAACCTAGTGATGCCCAAAAAGATATATTTCCTACTTTGTTTGGCAAGTTTAACAATGAGTCAAAAAATAAAAACATGAAGCTGGACCTTTTTGTGATATTTGAAGTTTACTAAGTGTAAATCCTCCTGTAAGACTGAAAAAACAGAGACTAGCAAGAGTTAAGGAAGGAATTTCCATGAATTCCCATCAAACCAAGAGAAGCATACTGATTTCTCTTTACAAAATAGGGTGAGGCCACTCTACCGATACCTGTCATTTTGAGTAAAGCTGTGTTTGGTGCTACTGGTACCAAAGCTGAGATCAAAAGATCACTCATTCCACAAGTCTATACTAGACAACTAGTCAGATTTCATCTCTAGAATCTACATTCTCTCCTTTT
The DNA here is from genome assembly GCF_036013475.1 of Columba livia. Taxonomy (NCBI): domain Eukaryota; kingdom Metazoa; phylum Chordata; class Aves; order Columbiformes; family Columbidae; genus Columba; species Columba livia. The sequence goes on along the minus strand of NC_088602.1, from coordinate 100,975,355 downwards.
CCCTCCTTCACCCCAACAACAACAAAAGAAAAAAAAAAAAAAAAAGACACTCAAACCTCAGTTCGAAAATACGTATTTACATATGCTGACAATTTTTAGAGCAGGCTCCCCTGCTGTGTTTTCATAGTTTGAGCCCTTCCAGCAAATGGTATAAAGCCATAGATGCTATCTACTCTAGATTTAAATGCCGTAACAAGTCACAAAGATGGCTTTTGTTGAGCAAAATCCAGGATGTTCTTGTTCAGGAAGCTTCTCCACAGCTAAGAACAAAAGTAGAAGTCATCTTTTTTGCCCTTTTTTGTCCAGTCTCCCTCTGCTGGCATACAACAGGGGGTCCTACACATGGATAAGGAAGGTGGGGAATACTGCTGAAATACTTTTCTCACTTTCAAATTAAACATAGGGACAAGATAAATGGTAGTAAAATCATGCAGTTACAGTCCTACCACAGTGCTTTTAAATAGGAATATATTTATTCAATTTAAACAGTGAAAAATAATAAGGATATTTTATAGTAAAATATCTTATTGAACATGGAATCTAACAAGACTGTGTTTTCTAAGAATTATAACTACCTCAGCACCCCCTACTCCATCTTCTCAGCGACCCACTGGCCTCCAACAACCCCAGTTTATTATTTCCTCTGAATATGCTTTCCCAACAGCAAAAAGACACAGAAAGTATTCCCAGATTCCTCCAACATCCCTGAAACAACAGCTGGACAAAAGACACTAACTGCTATAATTTGTTCCAAAAAAGGAAGCACTGACTGGATGGGCCATTATGCCATTAGGAACAGACATATAGTGAGCTCATGCTGCAGTCTTTCCCTTAGAAGGATAATAATTTTTGTCCTTTTCCTGTAATATTCCAATACTTTATGAAGATTTTAGAAACCATGTAATTCTGAAGCCTCTTCTGTGATTTAAAAATTAATGGAATTGGCCACTGGTTTCAAACCAGTGGAGGAGGAAGGGAAGAAAAACTAGCAAATTAACAGAGTGCAGTTGTAGAAGTGTTGTTGCCTTAGGAACCAGACTGAAAAACTAAGAAATCTTTTTCCATGGGACACACAGTAAAATCATACACTATCTCACAGATTTTCTGACTACAAACACATCCGCATACTATAGACTATAGTTGGATATAATTTCTCATAGATATATGAATTTCAATAGACTATCTGTAATTACTATAATATTTGTTATTGCAATACATCATTTGTTGGCCCTTGGATAGAAGAAGAGTTGTCACATTATGACAAAAATTTACCTTGTAAGTTAGCTTGTTATTGGTATAATTGGGCACCCATAAAATTTTTCGAGTGATCTTTGCCACTTGGCAATCTATCACAATGTGAGCCTGTGCCAGAGGTTTCTTCCCTGTTCCCTTAAGGATGAAGATGGTTTCAGTGCCAGTTGCACCATTTCGCAGAATAAGCTTTCCCTATGACAAAGGAAGAAGAAAAATAAAAGTTTCAGCAGTGTAAAAGTCCCCTTGGCTGCCAAACCAACTCCTTTAGTCTATTAATCTTAAATCTAGGCAACAGAACTTGCTCACAAGAAGGTGTTCCTATTCACATTTCTAGGTCTAAAGTAAATTCTGCTGTTAAACAGAGAAAAATATGAAAAAAAATAAAAGCTTTTCTTTTTATTTATTTTAAATTATGAAAATCAACAATATAAAGCCTTCATGTTCTAGATTTTATACTTCTCTGTTTCCTCCTGGAAAACAAATACCCAAGTAAATATGTTCTCATGCATCCTTAGTCTTCATATAAAATATAATTTTGCTCAATCATTTCCACCTGTCCTTCAAGAAAAATATACTTCATAATTTTTTTTTGTAGTCAAAGGATTCGGGGCTTTTGTCTTTTGATAATTCTATAATACTAGATTCCTAAACTTCATTATATTTAGTTATTAATGCATGTAGAAGTGTCACTAATGTTTGACGGAACATTTTGTGTGTGTGTCTTTGCAATTCACATATTTGAATAACAACCTGCAGTCAAAATCTCTCAGCTAGTATACACGCAAAAATATGTATACTGCATCTTGCTAAAGGCTTCATAGCCTTTGCTCTGCTCTTCATTTTAGCATTCAAAATAGTGAATACTCTGATGGAAAAAGCAGCTTCTAAGTAATGGCTTAAATTGTAACAGAAATTATTTTATGAAACAAGGTACCGGTCACCTAAATTACATCTGGAATATTGTGTCCAGTTCTGGGCCCCTCAGTTCAAGGAGGACGCGGAACTGCTGGAGAGAGTCCAGTGTGGGGCAACAAAGATGATTAAGGGAGTGGAGCATCTCCCTTATGAGGAAAGGCTGAGGGAGCTGGGGCTCTTTAGCTTTGAGGAGACTGAGGGGTGGCCTTATTAGTGTTTACAAATATATAAAGGGTAAGCGTCACGAGGATGGAGCCAGGCTCTTCTTGGTGACAACCAATGATAGAACAAGGGGTAATGGGTACAAACGGGAATACAAGAAGTTCCACTTAAATTTGAGAAGAAACTTCTTCTCAGTGAGGGTGACAGAGCACTGGAACAGGCTGCCCAGGGAGGTTGTGGAGTGTCCTTCTCTGGAGACATTCAAAACCCTCCTGGACACATTCCTGTGTAACCTCATCTAGGTGTTCCTGCTCCAGCAGGGGGATTGGACTAGATGATCTTTTGAGGTCCCTTCCAATCCCTAACATTCTGTGATTCTGTGAAATTCATTTGTGATGTCTGCATGCAATGAGAAATACCCAATGTTACCACTTTAGTACTTAGGTAATAAAATACAATTTAATATATGTCTTTAAATTCAGACTAGCACAATGTACATTTTTATGATTCAAGTTCAGAATCTCTACAGAGTAACTGGTTATTTCATTAAAATGGGGGGTTTGTAGAAGACCAAAAAAGGAAGAGATAATAATGGGTGGTGAGGAAATCAACAACTAATCTTCAGCTTTGCAAATTAGTTCTTCTGTTTTTTAATTCAGCTAGTAGGCAATATTTCAATTTCTGACTCTCAAGCAGGTACTTAATGTTAGTAAGTGATTAAGCATTTTCATAATTATAACATTATTTCAAATGTTATTGACAGATACATCCTTTTCACATATTGAAACTAATTTTCCTCTTACCTTTGTTATGCACTCAGTGACAGGCTTGAACATGAGAGGATACAGAGCTGTTCCACCTAGGCCCACATTTATTAGAGAAGGACCATAAAAACCATGTCCTTCCAAAATTGCTTCAAGTTTCCACTCGTGGTTAGACATGTTATTCTGGAATCAAAGTAAAGATGTAAATTAGATTATGCACTGAAAGCTCTTAACATGCATTGCAGCTTTTACTTGCAGTTAGCATCAAACCAGAGCACAGTATCTACTTTCCCAAAGTACTGGCCCTGAGTACCTTTGGGGAGAGTAAAGCATATTTCAAAAATGAATTAAGCTAATAATAAATCCCTTATTCCTGGCAGCCAGAGGTACTGGTACCCACACTATCAGCAGCAATACTGTCAGCGGAAATACTCATTAGAAGAATATGTACATTTACAAGTATTTTTACTGTACTGTTTAATGCTTCTCAAAATTCTGTCCCTTTTCCATCTGTAGAAAATCTTAGTGTGCCTCTGAAGTGCTGATGTAGTGTACTAGCATATACTGTCTAATTTGGCTGCTGACTGTATTACAGGATCAGTCTTGCTTACGAATTAAGGACTTCATCTCCAAAGGAGTAATTGCAGTCCTGTGTTCTCAGAAGCTGATCTTTCAGGAGACTAAACTATGTTAAAGAATGCCTGTCCTTAGTAGTATGAAAGGCTATTAAGACAAGTTTGTCTTGCATCCAGAGGTATCACAAGAGTGCGTGTTTATAGTAGAAAGCGAGCTTTTGTAATGCAGGTTTGTGGGCTGTATAAAAATAGTAAAAATAAGATAATGCTATCCAGACTCCTATTATTTGAAGGAACTACATGACCAAACCTTCAGTCTGCAAAAAGGTTAATACCCATTTGAAAAAAAGAAAATAAACTGGCATTTGAGAATGAAGACCTGCCTTGTAAAAACCAGAGAAGACTGATCTGATTTATGAAAAGAGGAAGTAATCCTTTGACCCATAATGGCCTTCATCCATGGAAAACTGTATATAAATGTCAGAGATAAACAATGGATTTCAGGGAATAGAGATTATACTTCAATCCTCGCTTCCTTCTTTGAAAGTCTCTCAAGCTCAGCTATCTTGAGCTCAAAGACTAAGAACCACCACTTGTGGTCATCAGAGCTAACCCCATGGCATGGCACAAGACCTTCAATATCGTAAAACTAAAGTCTAATTAATATGTATGATTAATACTTAATTCTTAGTTGTTAAGAGGTAAATTTCCTAGAAGGTGAGCACAAATGCTTGTTTGGAATGTTGAAATCTATTTGTATAGTGTCTCAGTTTTTTAAAATACTTCTGCAACTGTGGTCTCCAGTTCTGTAATAACAAGAGTTACATCATGTCTGGCAGAAAACGGGGAAATAAAAAAAAAAAAAAAGTAATTAACTGGTGTTTAACTGGTATCTTCAGGTTGAAGATAAATTGAAAGAGGAAAAAAGGCATCAAAAGATTACTTTTGTTCTCATGCTTTTTTTTCTCCACAACACCAGGAACAACTTGATTCTTTTGGAAAACAGCTTGATCAGTTTTAAAACTGGCAGGTCATCACCCTTTGCTAATCTACCTTTTTAAAAGGTGGATAGAGGAAAAATATCACCATATTGTTCTTTGGTAAGGAAAAGAGGACAGCCAAAATTTGGGACATAAATTGTTTTATGTTCAATGATTTCTGGTGCTAGTGGTATTAGATGCTGCCTTTCATCCACACTAGTGATGATTACACCAATAAGAATTTCTGTTTAATCTTGAGCACAAAAACTTGTCAGCTGGAGAAATTTAGTTGACAAACCTGGTCACTTTGAAATTCTTCTGTAACAAATCTTTCTAATGCAGCATGAATTTGTCTAAAAATATCTTCTGAAGAAAGATATTAAGGTCAAACACAAACATTAGAAAATGAAAATAAAATACTGGTTAAATTTTACTCCCTTGAACTTGTGCATTAACAGTTTTAATTACTCAATAATCTAATTCTTATAAGATCTCTGCTTAATGCAATATCTTATCTGAAGCCTGTTAAGTCAAAGAGAAACACAATCAATGCTAAAGGAGTCAGAATCTTTTCACAGGAAGATAGGTGAGTAAATCCAAGGTGCATAATAAGGCTGCATGTATACGACCTGTACCTCTTTCACTGGAGAGGCTTAAAGTGAATGATGGAACAATTACATTCATTTGAAGCTTGTGAGAATTATGAAAACTTCAAATGTTCAGCCTTGACTCCCATTTAAAAAACTAAACAATCACATATTTCAGATTCAGGTGGATTCTTGTTCTGGTTCTGTCACTTAAACTTTTCTTTCTTAATGAAATAGTTCCTCATCTACTTTCACAGAGCATCCACAGTATGGTCTTTCCTTGGACATCAAGTCTCCATGCCGTGTCTGCCCTTGCTCTTGTCTACAAAATCTCATAGCAATTTTTCTATAAATTAACACACTAGTATTCTTCAGTGGCTCCAATATCAAAAGGTTACATCAAGTACACAGGCCAAACCACAGTTCAAATCTCTAGAAATATTTTACTGTTTTATTGTTTAAAGAATCTTTATCATTTCTCTCTCAGCTTAACCTCCTTCCCTATCATTTTTTTTTTTCCTCTTTTAAATTAAAAAATGTCTCTAAATTTTGAGCAATACTTTTCTGAGGGATATTTGCTCCCTGGTCTCACTTCTCAAAGGTTTCATATACAAAATTGATATGATAAAACTATATGTGTTATACTGCCTATGCTTGCCCTATTTTTTAAATTGTATGTAATCTAGTTCTTCTATTTATTCCTCAAATCTCTCCTTTTTTTTTTTTTTTTTTTGAGAAACAATACTTTTATTTCCTAGATTAAACAACTCTTTTTTCACTTTCAGTGTGACAACATTATTAATTAATTAACATTTATCAGGACAGAAGTGAAACATCAGAAATAAACCCACCAACTCATAATTTACTTTAAGAACTACCAGAAACTATATTTCCTAACAGGTTATATTATGTCCAATATGGACTTGAATAATAATACTCAGTTCAGTATTTACATGCATTTGTGCATTTTACAACCATACAATTTAATAGGACTGATCTGGAGTCAAGTTTTTCAAAATCCCGAATCTTAGTTTAGTTTCTAGTAGTAAAGTGAACTTACTATTGGAATATCCTGAATGACTGGCTGGTAAGCTGGAGTTACAAATTCAAGCTCAGCTTCAGCATGGTCTGTATTCACTACACATTCAATCTCATAGACACGAACATCACAGGAGGATTTTAGAAGAATCCAACAATGGTAGCAACCAGCATTTTGAGGAATGAATTTTATAGGAAGCTCAACTGCATCACTTTTATCTAAAAACAAAACAAAGAAATTGCGATGTTGTAAAGCTTTTCAGAAGCATTGAATTCACATGCAGAATCTGAAAAGAGTTCCAATAAACTGTAGGAGACCACAACATGCAACAATTTTAAACAAACAATAGAATCTTAGGACTGTTACCATTTAAGCATAGACATTTTTTTATTTTCCTAGGAAAAGGTATATTTTAGCATCTAAACAATATTTTCTATTGTTTTTAGTAGCACACAGAGAGAAGTATTCTAAAAGGTCTATTAAATGTAGTAGAAAATGTTAATGTATACACATTTCTGTAAATATCAGAAAAGTAGAGTAGTTATTATACTTCTATCAACACTTATCGTGAGAGAGATCAACAACAATATAGTATATTTGGCTAACGGTAGCCCCAACAACAATGGATTTCTGTGGAGTTTAGTAGTTCTCATGAGAGCTATTCATTAGACTTTTCCTATGCACAATTTTGGACTGAAAGTCTGAGTCTCCAAAAATACTTGGGGTGTGCAAACTGGAACAAAATCATGACAAGTCCCATTTTTCAAATCCACAGAATGTAGGAATAACTCCCCACAGTAATCTCTAGAGTAAGGAAGATGTCCTTAAGGACAAATCTGACTTGTTAGAGAGCAGTGTAGGGGAAAGGGACCTGGGGGTCCTGGTGGACAGCAGGATGACCATGAGCCAGCACGGTGCCCTTGTGGCCAGGAAGGCCAATGGCATCCTGGGGTGTATTAGAATGGGGGTGGCTAGTAGGTCGAGAGAGTTTCTCCTTCCCATATACTCTGCCCTGGTGAGACCGCATCTGGAATATTGTGTCCAGTTCAGGGCTCCTCAGTTCAAGAAGGACAGGGAACTGCTGGAGAGAGTCCAGCGCAGGGCAATGAAGATGATTAAGGGAGTGGAGCATCTCCCATGTGAGGAAAGGCTGAGGGAGCTGGGGCTCTTTAGTTTGAAGAAGAGGAGACTGAGGGGTGACCTTATTAATGTTTACAGATAAATAAAGGGTGAGTGTCACGAGGATGGAGCCAGGCTCTTCTCGGTGAAAACCAATGATAGCACTAAGGGCAATGGGTACAAACTGGAACACAGGAGGTTATACTTAAACATGGGAAGAAACTTCTCATTGAGGGTGACAGAGCACTGGAACAGGCTGCCCAGGGGGGTTGTGGAGTCTCCTGTTCTGGAGACATTCAAAACCTGCCTGGACACATTCCTGTGTAATCTCATCTGGGTGTTCCTGCTCTGGCAGGGGGATTGGACTAGGTGATCTTTCGAGGTCCATTCCAATCCCAAACATTCTGTGAGTCTGTGAAATGCTGTCCATATCTGGACACAGCTAGGTCTAACACTTCTGCTGCAAAGACTCCTCTGGCCTTGCTTACAGAAAGGATTAGATTCTTTCATGGTATTTTAAGACCTTCACTAACCCTTGTAGGACACTTGTCAAAGGAGAAGGGAAGGCATGTGAGGAATTTCAGAGACTGGCAATAAAAAGAGTTCACCACTGCAACATTCCCCGGAGTCTCTAAGAAACCTGAAAAACTACATGAAGACTGCAGCTGTAAAAACTTCACTGTAGTTTTTTATGCAACAATGTTTCTGTTCACCGTTTTCCAAGGTTAGAAATCAACACCTTAAGTTGGAGAAAATAATGAGGAAGGTCAGGGACAATGTGATGACACAACAGAACCTTACAGATAGATCTCCAAGCAAATTGCACCTCCCTGAGGGGGAACACCTGACAAATTCTTGTGGAATTTCTCTTCTTCTTCCTTAATTTGTCTTATTTTCTGATGTTTTGTATGACAACTGGACTTGAACTATTCTAACATCTTCAATGATAACTACTGAATTTTGAAAGTGCAATTAATCTTCATTTGCGATGCTGCTCATTCTATTTCACGAAGTGGTGTTCCTCATGTATGCAGTTCTCACTTCTCTGTAAACGAACAGCAAATTGGAGCTTTCTTGTTGCCTTATGTCATCACTATTTCAGATTTTTCACAAAAATAGCTCAAGTTCAAGAAACAAATCATACGGAATGATATTATTAATCTTTTGACATTACCAGGCTATCAAAAAGATTATAAATTGCACCTCAGGTTTAACCCTCTCTGAAATAAATTAGTTTGTTCTCTTTTAAAAACAAGATTAATGGCCTTGTAATTTCTGAATTATTGCTTTTTTTTCTGTTTTGTCACCAAGTTATTATCCCCATTGGCTATCTTCTGCAAAGGTGACCTGAGTTTGTCAGTTATGAAAAGAGTGAAACTGTCCTTTCTATTCTTCAGTTCATTAGAACAGTCCTTAATTTTCTCTGTCTACAAGAATTATTTTAGGATGTTGAAACAAAGCATTTACTTAAAATTTAAAGCACACATTTTAAATACTTGCATTTCAAGATCAAGTACATGTTTACAACACGTAGTTGAAGAAAGATCATACAGTATTTTAGGAGTTCCAAAATATTTTTGCAGGAGCTTTACGTTCTTGCACTAAATGAAAATTGTAATTACTAATAACTAGGGACATCTTCCACTGAGTTGGACCCATTTCTGAAATGCATACTTTCCAACAGAAATGCCTTCTATAGAAAATATTAAAAAGAAAACCAAAAAGAGTTTTTCTACCCATCTTGTTTCATATTTTTAATACTATTTTGGCATTATTTTTGTTGAAGTATTTGTTTCTATGCATTAAAATTATATTGGAAAAAGGTCAGTTGAATAATGGAAATTCTAAGATAAACTACAATCAATGAAAAGGAAAGCAAGTGAATTGGTGATGTTTATTTAACATGGTAAGTATTTAGTGCAATAAGACATTGTTTCTGAAGTGAGACGATCTCCAAATCCAAATGATTACAGAAATCACTTGCCTGTGAATTACAAGTGAAGGTTGTTTTTATTCTGCAAAATGTTTTATTCATGTTAATTTTAAATACCATAAAGTGGACTGGGCTTAAAATCTTCTCACCTTAGCATCTTTTCTTCTTTCTCAGTTTTACAAGATATTCAGCAAAGATTAGTCTCAGAATTAGTTCAAAGATTTAATGAAAATAATACAGGGAGTCACAACTGGCCTAACAATTTCTAAGACAAAAATAGTAACAGTAAGCAATGGGCAGCATTTATGTTATTTCTGTGTAACAGGAAGCACAGCCTGCATCTACGAATGACACAGCCAGCATTTTTCCAACAGTGAAAAGTTGGGCAGAACAATATAGGGGTTTGGTACAGTTTCCTCTCCTAGACAGTGTATTTACTGTTTGATGGGGAGCTACCTCATGCGTAATAGGCAAACAGTTCTGTTTTATAGATTTATGTTAGACAAATATGGGAAACATTTACTTGATCCTGAATCTCAAGATCTGGATTGGGTTGAGTTGTGAGACAGTTGTCAAAACAGGGATATTTGCAAAAGCAAAACTTTTGGTGTGTAATATCATCACACATTCTTGGAAAACTAAATCACAGTACATAGGTGTTGGTCTTGTTCTCTGGCAACTGCCTGGCATCTTGTCTGCCATTTACTTATTGCAAAAGACAACCTGATTACCACCTGGAATTAATGAAGTCCATCTTACAATTCATTTTAGATATTCCTCCTCACCTGAAGTTAAACCTCTAACTGCATTAGCCAACAAACAGTACTTTTCAAAGAAAAGGACAGGTTTTCTGACATTAAAATGCAAGAAAAAGTAATCTAGAGTTTAGTAATAATAGCAGTCAGTAGTCTCTGTTTATCCCTGTTACAAATTGTGGGAGGAGGGAAAGAACAAGAATAAAATGCTATTCTTCCATATCACGATCTGTTGGCATTATTTCTGAAGGCAGGCGTACAGCGGTTAGTCAACTACTTGCACATTATATTTGCTTATATTCAGCAGTGATGGTTCTGTCTATTCAGAAGCTCAAAGCTAAATTTCACAGTGAACTTATCTAAGCCTCTGACACTGTGCATGTGTCACTAATAGCTGGTTAAATTAACCTGAAGACTGAATTTGCAGGTATGGACACCTAGAAGGTTAAATAACTAACTATACTGAAGAGCCCAGACTCTTCTGACTTTTGGTGAAACATCAGGTTTTCAAATGAGCTCATCTGAACTAGAATATCACTCTACTCAGAATTCTTGAAAAAGCAACCATTCTTTTACATCCTTTAATAAGTGTTGATATGTTTTTGCTATCACTGCGTATGTTTATTTGTGGATTTTTCTTTCACTTTATGTGAATACAACAGATTTGTAGAAGAGTTTATAAAAAAAACCTACTGTTTATTGGTTCTTTATTCCCACTTAAACACAGTATATCGTACACATCTCACCAAACAGTTAAATACACTTGATCAATCAGAAAAGGAAGATCTACTGGGGAAAAAAAAAAAAAAAAAAAAAAAATGAATGAGAACAGGTTTTCCTTAATTTATTTAAAAATTAAAATGGCAGAGACTTTTTTTCAAAGTCTTGTTATGAATACTCAGCAGCCATGTTCATGTATTATATTCAGCAGCCAGTGAAGAGCTGTGTGGCACTACAATAAAGTAGAACAAAGAGTTTCTTGGTGGATGGTTGTTTAATACATATTATCCCTTAGTATTTCTGAAGAATACACATAAAAGCTTTAGAAACAAGCAGTCTATACAGTCACTATGTCAATGGGCAACTGTAGTGTTACCAAGTAAAAAGTTTGCTTGATGCAACTTAAGAAATATGGTAAAGCTAAAGTGCTTTCTGAAGTTATCCAGTGCATAGCCACCACTGAAAAGGATTAGCCAAGTTATAAAGTACTACACTGAGAACTGAAACATCCCCTGCTCATTGCAGGAGAATTGGACCAGATGACCTTTGAAGGTTTCTTCCAACCTAAGCTGTTCTATGATTCTATTTTACGATTCTATGAGAAAAACACAGTAGAGTAATAATTCAAAGTCTCTTTATCTAAAATCACAACAAAGACAAAGCTAAGATCTCTCTAAAACTTATGTCTAAAAGCAGTATCTTCTAAGCCTCACAAATGCAGTGGTTTCAGGACTGCACCAAAGAGAAACATAAGCCTTGACACTGACAGTGATGCAAGCAAATGTCATATTTCACTGACAAAAACCTAAACCACATATCAATATCCTGAGCCCTAAAGGCTTCATTTGTCAAGAACGCTTGAAGCCTTTGCTGTCTATCCACATGTTGTTCTTCTAGGCAGACTCTGGGTTTCAATGAATTTTCTGAATCTCAACTCTGATCAGAGAATGAGGTAAATGATACTCTGAAATGTTTTCTGAGGACTGACATCCTTCTTCACCACAGCAGCGGAAGAGAGAGGCCTTCTAAAAGTTTTTCACTGTACAAAAAGGCTTGCAGCAAATACAACTCCACTGAATTTCTTATTGCAGGTATTAAACACAAAAGAAATGCATTCAGACTAATGTTTAATTCCCTCTCACTTTTGCAAAACCAAACCAACTTTCTACTAATACATGTATAGTAGAAACAGCTATTCAATAGATATACCTGTAATGAAAACTATTAAGATAAAGACATATCACAATTTTTCAGAGCCACATTTTGAAACAGAATTATATTTTAAATAGAGACTTTGCATGAACAAAGAGTAAAAACGAATGCTACCACTTACACTTTTTAATCCCATTTGTGCCTCACTATTCTGAATTATTAAAACCACCAAATGTAATTAATTTTTATTAGTATAGTGTCAGTTAAGTCACAGAACTTAACTCTGGAAGTCTTAACATGATATAGAGCTAGAATAAAACCTCAAAATGTAAACAGTAAAATGAAATAACAAAATTTGTGTTATTGGCCAATAACTATGTAAACTTGCTGTAAAAGACCAAGGCTTTATTAAAAAAAAACAAACAAACAAAAATACTAAGATGCAGGAAAATTTATACAGCTTGGGGACCATGGAAAGCTAGGATGAAACAACAGACTTACCAATAACGCTTTATTGAACAACAGATTTAAAGTCCTAGGAAATTGCTTTGGGGAAATAAATAAAAGAGTAAAAAAAAACAAAACCCTAATGCTGATCAAGTATATGAGACAACATTTAAAAAGGAAAAAAAGTTGACCAAAGGTCATTAAAAATATTAATGTAAATGTAAAAACATAGCATATAATTATCAAGAAAATATATAGAGAGATTATAAAATATTATTAACATAAAAAGTCGATCTATAGATGATAGTGTAGGCAAATATTTTTACTTAGCTACCTGACTTGACTATATAAAACACAAAAGGAAAAAATTAAAAAGTATTTTTCAAGTCTGACATTAAGAAAGATGCATGCCAACTGATGATTCAAAATTTAATTTTTGATCATTATTTGTTCTGCACTTTATTTATCGCAAAGTATGGCAATGAAAATATACGGCACTTATTTCTAACTAAAATTATAGTCTGCATTAGAAAAATACTGAGATCAGATCAACATTATAGACTTAGTAACTAATAGGTAGCATTTTCTTAAATTAACATGGAATCAAAAACTATTAGGTGTGGGGATACTGTGTTGCTGCTGAAGATGTAGGTTTTGGGGCAGAACATGAAACTGATACCCCCTCTGCTAAGGAGTGGGAATAATATCTTTAGATATCATACTAAGGTGTGGTATTTTTTTTTTCTTTTTTTAAATTGCCAATAAATATCAGACTAAAATTCAATAGTCATGCCAACCTAAGTATTCACTGGGCTCCTCTAAATGAAATTATGTTATATATAACGAAGTGATCAAATAGAAAGTATTTATGTTGTACAATCTACATACTGGTCATTATTACTGGTAGAAAAGTAATCTACATACTGTTAGTGTTTGGCAGATTATAGAAAACAAAAATAAGAATAAAAACCCCTGTCCTTACTTAGAGGTGTAGAATATGAAAAAATATCTTCCCCATTCCAACATCAACAGGCACGACACATGACAACATTTGATCATAACACAATTATATCTTGTTATTTCCACATTTAGCCTAGTCTGTACTCATATAAATAGAAGACAAAAAGAGATAAGGGGGAAAAAAAAAAACAGGTCAAAAAAGCCTTAAATCTGTTCTATAACAAAGGGATTTCTGTGTAGTAAGACAGTCACTTCATTAAACTTGCTGATTATGTTGCTGAAAAGCTTATCACAACCCTTTCTTAATTTTCTCTATTTCATTAGAAGTCGAAGCTTTCATGGGACAGAAAAGGAAGCAGAACAGAAAAGACAGGTTTGATAAGAATGAATTATAGCAGCAGGTATACCTTAATATCGCTGCATAATGAGTAAAAGTTTTACCCTAGGTTACAGGCTGCATCTAAAGGAGCGTGGCCAGCAGGTCGAGGGAGGAGATTCTGCCCCTGTGCTCTGCTCTGGTGAGACCCCACCAGGAGTCCTGTGTCCAGCTCTGAAGCACCCAGCATACAAAGTACATAGACCTGTCGATATGAGCCCAGAGGATGTCACAAACATGCTTGGGGTCTGGACTGCCTCCCGTATGAGATCAGGCTGAGAGCATTGTGGTTGTTCAGCCTGGAAAAGAGAAGGCTCCAGGAAGACCTTATAGCAGCCTTCCAGTACCTAAAGGGGGTCTACAAGAAAGATGGTGAGGGACTTTTTACAAGGGCAGGTAAGGATAGCACAAGGGATAATGGCTTTAAACTGAGTAGATTTGGATTAGGTATTAGAAATAAATTCTTTACTGTGAGGGTGACACTGGAAGAGATTGCCCAGAGAAATTAGAGTTATAGAATCACAGAATCATTTCAGTTGGAAGAGACCCTCAGGATCATGGAGTCCAAACATAACCGAATCCTAGCACTAAACAATGTCCATAAGAACCTCATCCAAAAGCCTTCTAAACACCTCCAGGGACAGTGACTCCACCACTTCCCTGGGAAGCCAGTTTCAATGCCTGGCAACCCTTTCCACAAATAATTTTTTCCTAATATCCAATCAGAACCTCCCCTGGTGCAACTTGAGGCAATTTCATCTTGTTCTATCACTTACTGCTTGGTAAAAGAGACCAACACACTCCATGCTACAACCTCAGCAATAAAGACTCCCCTCGGCCTCCTTTCCTCAGGCTAAACAGCTCTAGTTGCCTCAAGCTCTCCTCATCAGACTTGTGCTCCAGACACCTCATCAGCTCGTCACCCTCCTCTGCACTCTCCCTAGTGCCTCATTCTTATAACGAGGAGCCCAAAACTGAACACAGTATTCAAGATGGGTTCTCACCAGCACTGAGTACAGCGGCAACAATCACTTCCCTAGTCCTGCTGGTCACATGATTCCTGATACAAGCCAGGATGCTGTTGACCATTTTGGCCATCTGGGCACACTGCTGGCTCATGTTCAGCCAGCTGTCAATCAACACTCTCACAGCCTTTTCTGCCAGGCAGCTTACCAGCCACTCTTCCCTGAGCTTTTAGAGCTACCTGGGGTTACTGTGACGCAAGTGCAAGACCTGGAACTTGGCCTTGTTAAACCTCATACAACTGGCCTCAGCCCAACAATCCAGCTGGTCCAAATCCCACTGTATGGCCTTCCTATGCCCCCAGCAGATCAACACTCCCACCCAACTTGGTGTTGTCTGCAAATTTGCTAAGGGTGCACTCAATCCCCTCATCCAGATCATTGATAAAGAGATTAAACAGAACTGGCACCAGTACTGAGCCTTGGGGAACACCCCTCATGACCAGCCACCAGCTGGGTTTGGCTCCATTCACCACAACCCTTTGGGTCCAGCCCTCCAGCCTATTCTTTGTCCATCGCAGACTACACCCATCCAGGCCATGATCTGCAGCTTCTACAGGAGAATTCTGTGTGATATGGTGCCAAAGGTTTTACTGAAGTCTAAGTACACAACATCCACAGTCTTTCCCTCAGCTGCTAGGTGGGTCACCTTGTAGAAGATCAGGACCTGCTTTTCATAAACCCAACTTGACTGGGCCTGATCACATGATTTTCTTGTATGTGCTGTTTGATGCTACTCAAGATCACCTGCTCCATGACCTTGCCTGGCACTGAGGTTAGATCTGTTGTTCCACGGATCCTCCTTCTGGCCCTTCTTGTAGATGGGTATCAAGTTAGCCAACTTCCAGTCAACTGGGACCTCCCCAGTTAGCCAAGATTGCTGATAGATAATGGAAAGTGGCTTAGCGATTGCCTCTGCCAGCTCCCTCAGCATCCTTCGATGCATTCCATCTGGCCCCATAGACTTGTGAGTGTCCAAGTGGTGTAGCAGGTATCTGACCATTTCCTCTTGGATTACTGGGGCTTCATTCTGCTCTTCATCCCTGTCTTCTGGCTCAGGGGGGGAAATGTGGGTACGTCCTCTCTGGAAATGTTCAAGACCAGGCTGGATGGGCCTGGAGTGACCTGATTGAATGGAAGGTGTCCCTGTCCATGTCAGGGGGGTTGTAACTAGCTGATCTTTAAAGTCTCCTTCAAACCAAACCATTCTGTGACCTATGATTCTATAGTCTAATATTGACAGTCTTATGGCCCTTTTGTTTTGTCCTAGCTGTCATTCCTTGTGTATATAGCTTCACTCTTCACACAACAATTTGCCCATCAACTTTAATGTCACATCTTCCTTTTATCACTAAGCACAAAATGAATGACTCTCTGACTCATAAGTGACTACAGCAAGGGGAGCAAGAAAGATGGGAAAATAAAGAGATAGAATCCATTAGCTAAAAGCTGGGATCAAGCGTAACTTGTACTGGTTTTGTTCTGGAAACACACATACAGAGACAGATGAGGCAAGACAGTCAAAGCATTTCTATGGACGTTTTATCCAAGGAAACCAGCAACTTATTTGTTTGGTGAAGCATGGAGCTGATTTTGGATGATACTTCTCTGTTGCTTAAAATCTGGAGCTATTATTTTAATTCCATTTGACATTTTTGCCTTCTCATTCTTTAATAACACACCACTAATAAAGGGGCAACTTATTTCAATGTTAAATATGCCTAACACAAGTTTCCAAATGCTCAATCACTATCCTTTGGTTTATAAAGTATTAAAGCTTTACGGTCAAGAACCTTTCTCATGAGTTATGTCAAGATCATCTCCCCAGTTCTCAGGACACTTCTCATTTATCTGTAGATCTCATTGGTCATTTCAGCATTATGAAAGAGCTCTCATTGAGATAATAATTTTGTGTTGACAGGCAGTCCTTTTCACTAACTGTTTACCTGGTTTAGTATGCAGACTCTGTTCCCCATACACTACTACGTGTTTGGTTGCACTAAAACACATAGTTTATAATTATGTAGCAATTCCAACTTACTATTCTTTCATGAAATCTAGATTATTCCTAACTCAGCAAAGACTTTATATAATTGTCTAAATTACGGATGGAAAGTAGTTAACATTGTCCAACATGTACCAGTTCCTGAGGGCGCTCACTTTCTGATGACTCTCCAGTAATAACAATAACAAAATTTGCTACAGTTTTCCAGTATAGCTTATGTATTATTTTAGTTCCATATAAGTATACGGTTTGGGTTTTGATCAAATGCCACATTAGAAGTAAACATATTCTATTCTTTTTATCTATTAGATCTGTTATACTGCTAAAAATGTAATAAGGTTATTTAACAAGATCTATTTTACAAAAAAAAATATGTTGAGTGGCATTGATTTTTATCTTCTAATTCCCTGTTGGCAGAGTTCTTACTATATTGGCTAGACACTTTTCCTGCTACTGCAGTCTAAAAAATTCTGATCCAGGATTTTCTGATTTTAGTTAGCTTATTTGCACCTTTTTTTTTTTTCTTCATAAATCTAAGCATTCTGCCAGAGAAGCAGTTACTCTCACCCTAAGGAAAGCTACCACTGTAGCTAAAATACTGATTCATCTTTAGATAATGAAGTTAACAAAATTTTCAGATGAGATCAATGTTTTCCCTCTATCCACAAGAACACTGCCTGGGGACTTCCACCACAATATTAGATTTTTCTAAGTGCCTGTAAATATTCCTGTGTTTCCTCATTAGCACGACAAACACACTAAATCAGCCAGCACTATCTCTGTACTGAACACATCTTTGTTTTTATGCTGTCAACTGGCTATCTCAGCTTCCATTTTCAGTTGTTCTTTAGATCACTACCCCTCTGAATTCACTACCAAAACCCCATTTAGTTCTCTGCATCATCCTGACAAGTCTACTCCCTTATGTAACTATTTAATTGTCCTAGAAAGAAAAAGAAAAGAAAAAAAATATATATATATATATTGTGTTCACTGCAGTATGATTTAGTTTCTGACTTTCCACCGCTTACTTCCCTCTCTCTAATACTTCTATAATTTCCTTTAATGGATAAAGAAGCAGGATGATCTAACAGAAAAATAACCACTTCCTTACTGTAATGTAGTTTCTTCACTACATTTTATCAACTAATATTCTAAAATTTTCAGATTTGTTAATTCACATTTCAACTTTTAAAATAATTCAAGGGGTTGCTAAGCAACAGTGACCTATCATCTGGTCAGATAACAACCTTTGTTCTGAGATCATGATGAAGGTTTAATTATGTCCTTAGCAGATTTTGCACTCTCACAGCTGGTATTCCCCTCTCATACAGTGCAATCCAAAGAATCCCTCTAAACCACTCAAAAAAGCCATTATGATCTTTTTTATTTTGTCTCTACATCAATCATTACAAACACATGAATTTCTTTTTAACTTGATAACAAAAGCATTTTAACTAGAATTTAAATACCGTGTTATTCCAGAAACATTTCAGCCTCCAACTTGTGTTACATTTATTCTACAACCTCTACTGACTGCTAGCCCTGTAGTTAGTCGTCAGTCTAGTCTTGCTTCTAATATTGCAATAACTATAGTCATCTTCTTAAAAACATGCCCAGTGACATCCTAGAATGTCTTACAGCACAGATACTGTAATCAATCTGTAACAAAAGGCTTGTCAGAAATAATCAAGAAATTCCTTATTTTTCTTCCAGAAAAAAACAAAAACCGGAAGGGATACAACAAGTATAAAAACATACAACCATAAATGACAATGGGAGAAGTGAACCACAGAAACATGCAGAAGAAGAAAAGAAGTGATGAAACAAATCTATGAATTTTTCACATTAGTGGTCTTCACTAATTTTACCAAGAAAACTACTACCTACATTTTAAGTAGCAAAATCAAAAATTATTTGTATTGTTATCAGATACCTGTGGAACTTTACATTACTTGTGATATAAACACACACAGATAACTCTAGCAGGTAAATATAAATTTTATCAAATAATTGTTTAGGTTGGAAAAGACACTGAAGATCATTGAGTCCAACTGTTAACCTAGCACTGCCAAGTCCACACCTAAATCATGTCCCAAAGCACCACATCTACACACCTTTTAAACACCTCTAGGGATGGTGGCTCAACCACTTCCCTGAGCAGCCTGTTCCAATGCCTGACAACACTTTCCACGAATAATTTTTTCCTAATATCCAATGTGAACCTTCCCTGGTGCAACTTGAGGCTGTTTCCTCTCGTCCTATTGCTTGTTACTTGGGAGAAGAGACCAACACTCTCCATACTACAACTTCCTTTCAGGTAGTTGTAAAGAATGATAAGGTCTCCCCTCAGGCTCCTTTTCTCCAGATTAAAAGACCCCAGTTCCCTCAGCTGCTCAAGTTCTTTTAAAGAAATGCAACCTAGAGTGCTTTATCAATTTAAATAAAGCAATAAAACCAAACCAAACCAAACCAAACCAACCAAACAAACAAAAACCCACAACAATGAAAAATACCAAAACTAGCAAAGGAGGGATCAAACAAAGAGCAAACAAAGCAAAGAGAGCAATTAGTATTTCAGTATAAAATTTCAGATACTAGAAAAATCAGAGGCAAGAGAGACTGACCAAAGCTGAAGACTGATGCAAAACTTTTCACAGATGAGGGACAGGGACAAAATAACATACAATTAGTTAACTCCTCCCTCTGGTTAACTGACAAGAGGCAAACGAGAAGGTATGTGGTATAAATGGCACAATCTGAGCACAGATCAGCACTGGATGAGAAGTGGAAGTGTGAAATGAGCTCAAATTCAGGATCTGTCATATAAACTAACCAAATTAATTTCTAGAGCAAGTTTTCTGTGTTTGTGTGCCTTTGAGAAAACCAAGGTCAAATGGAAAGTACTGTTTTGAGCTAATAAGATAGAACTTGCGTAGTGATGACAAAGACAAGGTTGAGGATTTGATCACTTGTAGAATGGAAATATCATTTACTGAAACTGTTCAGGAAAAACTTAAAACCACAAAATGTCAGGGTGCAGGGGAAGAACACTCACAAATTCATAATATTTAAGACTATTCTTACCTGTTTTCTGCAGTGAAAGGTCTTTTGATGGAACATTCAAATTAACTCTGCTTGATGCCAACACAGGAATAGACAACTTCTCAGGAACCTTAAAGAAATCTCGCATGCTTACTTCTACACTGTAATCCACATGCTTCACTTCTGAGTGGAATTTACGAGGTCTCAGGAGTGCATGTCTCTGCAAGTGAAAGAATAATGTACACATATAAGCAATCATCTCACAATAATTTCAGATTAAGAAATGTAAAATTATACAGGCTTAAGGGTGCAATTCTAAAACTGAAATGGTAATTAGACAAGTTAAATAGAAATTGTTGAGAGATTCTTCTAAATAAAAACTGTCTTGTTTAATTTTTTTATACATCATACATCTGAAACATTCATTTAAGAAAAATGCATTTTGACATTTACAGTAAAACCACCTCCCACCAAGAAACCACTCTGCAAGCCTTTATAGGTATTCAGGAAAGGCAAGAAAAGTAGAGAAAACAAACATGAAAAGAAAAATGTATTTTGAATCAGATGTAGACAGATGTTTCTTCTTTTACTTTGAAAAGTTTCAAAATAATAAGAAACATGAAAAAGAAAAATTATTTTTATATTTTCTGAGGGATAACTATACAGTTAGCTGAGCTAACTTTGATACGTTCATGTTGACAATATATTTTAGAACTCAAAGATTTTAGAATTAATTTTAGGGGAAAATTAAGCTCCTCCTGTTGGTAAAAAGCATTACATGAAACATATTAGTAAATGATTAGCACAGTATGTGAAGGCAAGCTCAAAATAGGCATCTAAGCCCCTTAATGCAATAAATGTGGCTCCTCTATGATAGCATCACAGAAATGATGCAATGATTTAATACAATCCTTGCTCAAAATTGCCACTTTCAATCCAATAACACAGTACAGTTGCAATGCTCAAGATTATTTGTAAACTGAACAAATTTAAAATTTGAAACGAGTCACATCTTTTCTATAGACAAGTCTTTGAATTAATGACGATCGTGAATTATCTTGAAACATCCAGGGAAGAGATAAATACAGATATATTTATTCAGTTTGTGCCAGGAAAACTGGCTTATTCTGAAAGCCTACTGGTTTTAAATAATGCCAGGACAGCAGGTATCACAGGACATATTGCAATGGGACAAGGAATAGAGATCCATTGGAGGATTTCAAAAAGAAAATTTAAAAGGAAAGTTGATTGTTCTTAGGGATTACTATTGAGGGTAATATGGTCAAATTACTGTTCAAATCAACTGAGTTGGGGTTCTGCTTTGGGTTGGTGGTTTGTCTTTTTGTTTTGTTTTGTTTTAATAGAAAACTCTTATTCTCTCACTGGGTTTAGAAAACAGACCTACACTCTGCCATTGCTTTGTTTACATCATTAATCTATCTATCCAAAGCATCAATATGGTGTGAAACACAAAGTACATATGGAATTTGGGAACCTGTTAAGTTTTAGTTGCTAATACAGTTTTTTGACACAATAGATATAGAAACATTATTATTCAAGATTATTGTTCTATGAAGCGCAACTGGACAGATGTATGTGACTAAAAAAGTATTCATCAAAACAAAACATTAACATGGTTCTTCCTTTTTTTTAATGTATTTGCACCACATGTACAGCACAAGCAGAATTTACAGAAAAGACAAAAATAATTTTGTGAGTTGAGAACCTGAACTCACTATTTATTAATTTATATCAGGCAAGACTAGGAGTTCACTGATCATACACTCTCTCACACACACACAATAAATAAATAAAATCTATATGTGATAATAATTCATTTGCTATATTATTAGCAAGTCCCATTTCTCTCTGATAAACCTGAAATGACAGAAGACTTTCCAGTGGGAAAAAGATAACTCATTCTCACTTGCAATTGGAAATTACAAACCAAAAGAATCATATATTTACCAGTTTAAATTTGACTTTAACCTTCTGCTTATTCAAATATTAATTCATATCTACACCTGATTTTGGCAATTAGATTATTTTCCAACATTGAAATAACATTCAACATGACTTAAAGGTTTGGGGAAGTCTTAATTGACAAAATGATTGTAAGATGACCTTTGGTGAAGCACTGAACATATTTAAATTACAATTATCTTTAAGAGATACCTGATGATATCAAAAAATCAAAAAGATCTTTGTTCATTCTACATAATTTTAAAAGATATGTTAGGAAAAAAGATAGCTGGTTAGTATTACATAGTCTATGAACATTTCAAGTATTTCCTGGTATGTGGTCCAAGAGTAAAGGATGAAAATGTATTTAATGAGAGACTAGATCTTTTTGAAAGGGGAAAAACAAAAAATCCTGCAAGCACACACAAGACTAAACCTTGTTGCCTCAAAGGGTAACATTTCCAAGAAAAGAGAAAATGTCCGACACAATTCAGATAAATGTTGCAGCTGCTCTCCTTCTTTTTAATATTTTTCAAGGCAGTGAGTGTTAAATGGAATTTAATATTTTTTAATGCTCATTATCAATTGCAGGTCTAAGGATGCTGTGCTACAGTAAGTCAGATTCCAACAAGTACTTCATCAACCTAATGGTTCATGATATTCCAAGTCTGGAAGTGTTATTACCAGTTAAGAACTGTATTTGCAGGATTAATTTCTTTTTTAGAATAATTTTTCAAAGAAGGATTGGAAGGTATATAAGGCATAAGAATTAAACTTGACATTTTTCAAATACTCATTTTCCAAGATATTTTCTTAGATTCACCATCTGCACTCTCTGTGTGCAAAGGACAGCAGATTCTACTACAGAGTGCTCAGGCAACTTACTCTTTTCTTGTATATTACTGCTTTCCAAATCCTAATTTAGCCTCATTTCCTCCTTCCAGGAATTAACTTCTTTAACTGTTCCTCATGAATAAAAGAATTTGAAGATCTCAGTCTCTCAGAATCCCTGTGATCAATCATGTTTGCCATCTCCCTTAATCCCATATCAAAAGATAAGTGATGTAATATAAAAGACATTAGTCCCAGTTATAATTTCAACAAATTGAAATGGGACCACAGATCCTTTTGTGAAAAGTTCGTTCCCATAAAATGTATATAAGGTAACTTTTCAATTATAGTATCATCTCTCTTCAAGGACACTAATTTTTTCTCAAAAACAGACAAACAAACAAACAAACAAACAAACCTGAATTTTAAAAAAGCTAATTTTTCAAACCATGCTTACAACTTTTCCATAATCACATGCAAGATCACAAAATCCTTCTTGAATCCTAGGGAACTACAAAGAGCACAAACTTTGAAGATCGGAGCAGGACAGATGTAGGATGAGATTCTGTCACATCAGCCAAGCAGCAGAAGCTATAGGTTCAAGTGCACAAGTTCTCTGCTCATTTTCCATTGATCTAAACTGAAACTCATCATCACCACCATCATGTACTAAGATAAAAATACTCAGGATTGCTTAGTCACATGGACAGCAGCATAGCAAGAAACTGCACAACATCCTAACAGCTGGAATATGGCTGAGGATAGAGAGATCTGGTGCCCACTCTTAAATAAACCATGCATTTGAATGGAAGCAAAATGAAGCCTAACTACTTTTCATAGCTTAACGAGGACACATCTGGACACAGTAAGAAGTGCAGGCTTTAGTTTTGGGATTCTTGTAGAACAGAACTTTTCTTCCTTTCCTATCATAATGTCTAATTATACAAGTAGATTACTAGCATTGCTGAGACTTAGACACTTTAGGTAAATTCTAGAAAAAAAGGAAAACTGAGGCATGTTATTTTGTATTCCACTCCACTGCCTGCAACATCCTTCCCCTCACATACCAAACTGAATGAATTCTAGTTATTCTGATATTTCCTTTTTTCTTTTATTCACTTCTATTTAACACCATCATCAGCTTCAATCTAAACGTATTCTTCTTCCACATTCTCTCCCCTCTTTTTTTAGATACCCTTTTTTCTTCCCTTGTTAGCTATGTTCATCTAAACTTCCCACCCATGCCTTTTTCTTCTTCGTAATTAACAAAGGCAATTTGCAATTGTTCACAATAACACCAGTCTCAGCCTTAAGAGTGGCAGAGAGTTCTATCCTATATTACCTTTACTACTACCTAAAAATCCTTTAGGAAGAACGAAATTAGTTATATACTCAGGAGGTAAGAAATTAACACAATTGTATACTTAAAAATAAAATTCAGAACTTTCCAGTTTTTCATTAAAAACAATTAAAAAAAAATCAGTCAGAAATGGGCATGAAACCAGGTTATTATTCAGTTTCTGGGGTTTTATTTCTTTTATATATTTATAGAGTAAATACTAATAGAATTAAACTGCATAAGACTGCTGATTTCAGTCTCTCATTTTCCTTTAAATATTGAGGTCTGGATTCCTTTTGCTATAGCATCCTTGCTTCCTGTCTTTCAATTATTTAATTTGTCTAACTGCGTTATTAAGTTTTATGCTAGTTTATTAATTTTTTTTTTTTTTGGTTATACCAAAGTTTAAGCACCAAAAAAAAATCACAAATTTTTTTTATTCTATTGGCAGTAGAAGCTATTTCTGGAAAAACAGGGAGGGAGAATGGCAGGTTACTTAGCCTAGTTGCTAGTAAGTCCTTCAGTGCCCAAGACTGTAAAATAAACTATTAAAATTCTATTTCTAACAGAACTATTTAACAGGGTTATTTTAATCCAGTTTATAAAGTAAAAGATAGAAATAAAGATTTAGTTAAAATTCCTGCTCCTTTTCATTGAATGCCCACTTCCAAGCTCCTCAGACTTGCTCACTGACACTTCTGTACTCTGACTGCACATTATCTAATAGTAGCCTAGTAGTAACACCATCAGGATAAATAGGTTCTGATAAGCACAATAACTTTTATGGGAAAGAGATGAAAATTCCTTATGTTTTTAGTAACTCTAATTATTAAAGACAATCAAAATAGATCTTTGTTGATTATAGTAAATAAAAGAAGCAGTAAAAACACAATACAAAAGTATCTAGGGTCTTTGTCAATGTGTATAGATGGGTCAAGTAAAAACACACAGCATAAGTTACTGAATATGAATTTCCAGTTTGACTCCAAAAATATAGCCTAGTTTTATTACTATTTTCTATGCAATTTAAGTAAACACGATTAAAATGAACAGCTTAATAGGGATCAAAAGCATGCAATTTTTATTTACTTATTCTTTAATTTTACAGGCAAAAAATGGACCAAGTAGTAATAAAATAAAGGCATTTTCCACTCTGTCCATCCATTCTGGAGAAAAGGAGGTTGAGGGGATACCCTATTGCTCTCTACAACTACCTGAAAGGAGGTTGTAGCATAGAGAGTGTTGGTCTATTCTCCCAAGTAACAGGTGACAGGACGAGAGAAAATGGCCTCAGTTGGAACCAGGGAAAAAATTAAGAAAAAATTCTTCATGGAAAGGGTTGTCAGGTGTTGGAACAGGCTGCCCAGGGAAGTGGTGGAGTCTCCATCCCTGGAGGTGTTTAAAATATGTATAGATATGGTGCTTCCCCCAGAGGGTGGTGGAGCACTGGAACAGGCTCCCCAGGGAAGTGTCACGGCCCCAAGCCTGACAGTGTTCAAGAAGAGACTGGACAACACCCTCAGACACATGGTGTGAACTGTGGGGTTGTCCTGTGCAGGGACAGGAGTTGGACTTGATGATCTTTGTGGGTCACTTCCAACTCAGGACATTCTATGATTCTATGGTTTAGAATTGGACCTGGCAGTGTTACGTTCATGGTGGGACTCCATCGTTAAGATTTTTCTCCAACCTAAATGATTCTATGTTTTTCTTGAGCAAAATACTTCTTCCTCTGTATCAATTTATTTATGACATGATAACTTATTCAATATTAGTATCCATCATTATGTATTTTATAACTAATCTAATTTTCTTCCATTCCTCTTGGATAAAAGTAATTTTAGAACTCATATTAAAACCTAGTATACCTAGTGGTACAAAGAGTGTTCCTATTGTGTTCTTTCTTGATTACATCCATAACTTCAGAGCAGTCAAGTCTTTTCTCAAGTATTTGCTAAGTGACTGTGATATTAATGGACTTCAATTATGAAAGGTTTAGAAAATGTTACCACAGTAGTGGAAAACACTTGAGACTAGATTGCACGGTTACAATACTTGTCCCACTACAAACAAGTAACAGATTAAATCTATCCTTCCATTTTTCTTCTTTTTATTTGTTTTATATTACTTTTTATACTTATCTGTAAAAAAGAAGGCATACATTTAGCAATATGAAGACACTAGGGAAAATTCTCTTCCTCTTAGTACAGGGAATCATATAGCGCTGGAAACCATACTCGGGGAACAGTCTAACTGGAAAACCTGAATAACATAGAGCTGCCCAGCAACCTGTCTGAGGCCAGGTAACACTGGGTTCGCAAGGGAAATTAAAACCCAGAATGTGGCTGTCTTCCATAGAAGGCCACTTTTGAGTTCTACATGAGAAAATAGCAACATTGCTATTATAAATTTATTCACAACTTTTAACTGAATGTTAAATGGACTACCTTGGATGAATTTTTTGTTTCTAGATGTTGAAATCTTGGGAATATATCTCTAGGATAGAATGATATATAAGTAGGGAGCTATAGCTTACAAGGAAAATCTGTGGTTTCCCAAACCTATTTTGTATTGATTTCAGGACAAGAGCCCCATCCCTGGAGATACTCCAGGCCAAGCTGGATGGGGCTCTGAGCAATCTGATCTAGTTGAAGATGTCCCTGCTCAATGCAGGGATGTTGGACTAGATGGGCTTTGAAGGACCCTTCCAACACAAACTATTCTATGATTCTGTGATTCCAGTTTTTTCCTGCTCCTTGATTTATTCCCGAATTCTATTCTTTAATATATATATATATATATATGCACATATATATATATGTATCTCCTGTTTGAGAATTTTGATTTCTTACAACAATATGCATAAGGAAGGGTACTAATATAGATATCTGTTACATAGAGCATGAATGCTTTTTTTAATTAATGGGTATTTTTCAGAACTAAACTAAA
Source organism: Columba livia (assembly GCF_036013475.1). NCBI lineage: Eukaryota > Metazoa > Chordata > Aves > Columbiformes > Columbidae > Columba > Columba livia. The sequence goes on along the minus strand of NC_088602.1, from coordinate 100,948,464 downwards.
CTAAAACATTTAGTTTACTAAAGCTAACTAAACTAAAATATTAACGCTCGTTTTAGCTGTAGCAAATATTTCTTATAAGGAAGCATTTCTTAATAGCACTGAGAAGCAGCTTCAGAATGAACACATAAAATATTTCAGTGTATGAGAGGAATTGGGATAAGTAACTGTCAGATTACAGAATGTATGAAAAATCTTCACGCTGTTTCCTGAAACTTAAAAAATCCAGTCCTACACATCAAGAACAACTAACAGCAGTAACAGATTACTGTGTTTCTCACCTCTACTCTGGACAGCCCTAATAATACAGTTGCAACTCGAACACTACTGCTCTGCAGAGTCCCTGTGAGCTTTCTTCTTTTGTATTCAGTTGTTGACATCTGCTGTTGTGCAGCAATAGCCAGAGCCCTCTCTTTTGACTCATTGATCAATGGAATCCTCAGATTTTCTTCAAGAATCTGAGCAGGAATACATTTCAAATATAAAACTGGATCTACTGCACTTGGACCTGTTTAAAAAAAAAAAAAAAAAAAAAAATTAGCTGCTAGTGTAACCACATAAAAGATTATTATTTAATATACCTAACCCTCAAAGAAAAGCCAGAATACAAAATTCCTTTGATGTTTAGTCACATACTACTACTCTAGTACATTCTATTTACTCCACTATTATATTTTAATCTTTAATCTTAATGGGGAAATAAAAATTAACACAGACTGAAACTCTAACCAAAAGTTACTTTTGATAGCTAATAAAATTCTCAGACTTCAGTGTTAGTACTACTATGATGGTAATGAAAGTTTAAATAAGTCTTTCTGCTACCTACACAATACAGCCACTCTTTTATCCTTGTACAAGATGTTGCATCCCCTCTGAAAGAATCCACCAGCAATTATTTAAAATAATAGGTACACTGTTTCTGAAATAGGACTGACAGCAGTTTATCACTGGATGTTTGAAGACAAAAGTACTGGATCGCCTGTCAAATCACAACATTGCATACAAAACTCATTGCATACAAAACCAGAAAAGTCCTAAGTAAAGACAACTTGGCCTGGTACATCTGGCTACAACCTGTATTCTGAAGCAGAAAAGAAGACAAAGTAAGAAAAATGTTTATGTAGACCACCTTGAAAACAATACAAGAAAGTGGAAGATAGCTAACAACAGATGCTGTTCTGAAGAGAACAGACTGGACAGCATTAAAAGTAATATCTGATAGCTACACTATAACACCTGTCTTATACTTAACTATGAACAACTGCTTTTACCAGTTTTATTTAATTGATTTCAAGAAAAATGCATGGGAACTAAAGAATATTTGAAAGAGAGACTGATTTGTTCTACTTTTCTCCCTTCTATTGACTTTACCTTCTAATGTACTGCTAACATGCAAAACATTTGGACTATCCATTGGAAGCAATCCTGAAGGCAAGGGTACATCACCTGTTCCTTCTATCAGGTATAAGAATTCTCCAATCTGAAACACAAAAACATACACATCCATACAATTCAGAAAGCAACTCATGCAGAACAGAAAGCAAAATACAAAAACTGAAACCAAAGATATCCTAGTAACACTTAAGATCTGACTTGTAAAATAATGTATATATTCATTGTATATAGCTTAAAATTATGTTTAAATAAAATAAAATTATCATTTCAAGCCCTGCTATGATAATAAAATATCTTTAACTGACAATATTAAATCTAAAAAGTAAAGAAATTTCCATGAGTTGAATCCTTTCCAACTTCTTATACAGTTTTACTGAATGAGGTTTCCCTGACACATACATACAGCAATAAAGTGAATTCTAATTGTGTGCTATAGCCATATATAATTTAAACATATAAAGGAGCTTACTTCACTGCCCTTCGCTGTTAAGAACTTTTTAAAAAAAAATATTTACAGTAATTTTGAGTCAGTAACAGTTCCCTAGAAAGCAAAAGAGAGCAGAAGTCAAGGCAGGTTAGCGTCATGTACAAATCCTCCATCAAGAAGAAATGACATTAACAAATCTTAATGATTCCATTAAAAATAATGGAAACTATACAGAAGCCTTAAAGTGAACATAAACATGACCTAGATCAAAAGAAGACAATAAATTTTCATAGAGGAAAAGATAAATTAATTAACAGAGAAATAAAACTTTGAATCGTAGCTGAAATTTTTTAAAAGTTGCAAGTAAAAGACAGAAAAGTATTTTTCAAAAAAGAAAAGTCAGTAAAGTACTCAAAATTATAAAGGTCACAATCATAACATCCAAAAACTTACAAATTTCTAAATTAGGTAGCTATATATCTATCTGAACTAGGCAGGAGATTTAATAGATACATTACCGTTGCTTTGATAACCTCTTTTTAGTTTACCACAAACTTTTTGGACAACTTTAGCTTCTACTGATTGCAAGGTAAAGGATCAAACACTGCTGCAACAACTGGTATAATTTGCACAAAAGGTCATCTCTTTATTTCCACAAACCACATTCTGTAAAACTCTCCCCTAAAAATGCATATTTTGTCTTTTATTCTTCATTCCAGATATGAAGGAAATGATTTATTTTTATCATCTAGTTTATCTGCCAATCAGTGCAATGTTTTCCCTTTAATATTGGTCAATAACATAAGACATGTCTCCTTTTTATTTTACCTTTATTCATAGTTTTATCAGGTATTTATGTTAAGGTTGTAAACATTGTAATTCTGTTTCTGACCCAGAAGAAGGAAAGCTACCAGCCTTTGATGGCATTTTCTCCCCTTCCTTGGTTCAAGAGTTCAGACAAATCTTCCTTGAGAAGGATTAAAGAAATCTATATCAGAATTGGTTTCCCACTCACAAACTAATAGCCACTCCTGGGAACCAATTTAAGCAGGAATTATTCCTGTTTGACACAGTGTGTTGGGCCCATAAGGACCACTAACAAGCTCACAGCATATACAACTGTTTTCCTAAAGGTACTGGTTGCTAAGATGCCATTCTACTATCAATTACTTTTCTTGTCATTGCTGACATCAATATGCTTATAGGTAGGAACAAACTTCCCCGTTTCCCTCCTTGCTTTGAAGAATTCTTGCTTTTTGATCTCCACAGAATGAAAATCCAGTTTTCTTTCTGCTAAGATTTTTTCTGATGCTTTGGAACAGAGTGGCTATTCTACTGTATTTTGAGAGTTTAGCTACTATCCCCATGGTTTTAATGTTTTATATGTCCATTTTCCACCAGCTGCAAACAGGATAGCATTAGCACTTTGTAGAGTTCACTGTTAACAAAAACAGTTAATAAAATAGCTGTTGAACTACTATTAGTTATTTATCTAATTGCTAACTGATATTTTAAAATAAAGTTATAGCTCCTAGGAATTTTCAGTTCTCTATGCAAGTCAGTAATTAAGAACAACAGGTAGCAAAGCATTCTCTTAATAAACTATTAAATTTATATTAAATATTTAGTTGTGAAAGTCTGGACTGACACTCTTAAGCTATGACTTAATACATTATTATAATTGAAATCACTGGTTGTTCACATTTAAATTACCAAAAAGATATAGAGAAAATGCAACCCAGTTATGTTAACCAACATAAAGTTTCTTCTCTGAAAAGATCTACGCAAAAAAATTGAAGAATGACAGTTTCAGTTTTTCTTGAAAACCAAAGAAATATTGAAAAAATCCTTAAGAAATGTTATAAACAACTTGTGCTGTCATTTCAAACCTTAGAGAAGTTAAGAACCAGGTTATTCCAAAACAATTAAAGCAACATACTTGAGTAGACCAACAAACTTTAATCAGTGTATCTTCTTGCTTTTATTACAGATATATAGTTGATGCAATGACAGGATTCACAGTTAGATTCAAGTCTAACTAGTGATTTGAATCTCAATACCTTCATCATTGGTTGTAATGAAAAAGCAGTCTTACTCTGCTTAATATTTTGGTCCATTTGTCAAAAAGGGTAGGAAGGTAGGTAGGAAGAAATTACAGAAATGCTAAATTAAATTGTTTATTACATTATATACAGCATAGGTCTATATTTGAATGATACAAGCCTCATCATTTTATGAAGCCATTTGTTCATCACACAGCATGTTAGCTACGATGGTTTGTCGATTAGAAAATGCTATGATTGAAATATTGCAGCCATGTACACAATATTTAAGCAAGCCAATTTCTTCCTGTGCCATTACTGTACAGCTCTAAAATCATGTTAGCTATCTTGCAGTTTCATCTTTCCCTAGGAGATTTACCACATTATCTCAAAAATTATACAATTATGTGGATGGGGCTTGACTTAACTAACCTGAAGAGCTACATATCAAAAATTTTGCACTTTCAGCAGCCTTTAAATAAATCCCACCTACTCAGCTAAGCTGAAAGCACCAGGTGTTCCAGAAATAGTTACCACACAGGATGTGACAGTGACTTCTCTGAGGCTTTAATGTTTCCTAGTCAACAAGTTCTTTATAAAGAACAGTGACTAGTAACTAGGTATCTAAATTTAGGTGTTTCTACATCAGCACTGGAGGTATCACTGAGGCTGTCAGAAATGTTCTTTTCTCTTTCCACCTGCAGTCTAACTGTCCCATAATTCTGACCAAATCTCTTCAATTTGCTTTCTTCCTATTAAAATGTGTCGATTTCCCTTCTCTTCATTAAATCATGAAGTTTTAAGGCTATATACCTAATGTATCATGAGCCTTCTTCTCAGCCAGGGTATATACTGCTGCTTCTAATGAAGAAACAAAGAGGGAACATGCCAATTGTAGAGATTTAAATAGAGTATAAAATCATAACAAGTAAAACAAGAAACTTCTCAGATCTGCTGCCAGAATCCAGTAGGTTAGGGTCTTCTTTGTGTAGAGACTTCATCCAGACATTACATTGAATAAAAACTGATGGATCTAACCTTTATGAGTTTGCCTAACTGCTTTTGAATGAGTTATCAGTTTTAGCATCCAAAGTGTCCTATGACAGTTGAGTTTTGTAAGTTAAACATTGGGTATTAAAAAGTACTTCCTTTGGTTCAGTTTGTATATCCCATCAAAGGTGCTTTGTTAACTTTCTGCAAACTATTCATAAACTCATGTACCTGTTATGTCCCTTAAGAATCTCTTCTTTTAATTACAGGAATTTATTTTAAGAATCAATGTCTGTAAAGGAACAGTTACATCCTTCTGATCATCCTTGTTTCTTTCTTTTTCCCCCGCTATTCCTAATATATTCCAGCCATATAGCTTGCTTTCTCTAAAAAGGCCAGCGGTTTCAAATATTGAATGGGATCAGATAGGCTTAGGCGTCACTGCATTAGTCTGATTTTCCTTTAAAATCAAAGACAAAAATAAGTTGGCCAGGTGGCATAGCCAAAGTCCTGGTTAAAAATAAAAACAAACACCAAATACAGAAACACTAAACAGTAGCAGGAGTCTCTTGTTCTATATTAATGAAAAATATGGAAGCTGAGAACATGCAGGAGAAAAAGATTAAGTCATTTAGTTTTGGATGTCTTGTTACAAGTCATGAAAATGTGGCAGAGAGAATGGCAGATGCAGGTAAACACACAGATGGAAAGCTGAAACAGAGGTAGTATTATAGAAGTAAGAAGCAGAATGCAAGCCTTGAGATCAACCACACATACGAGAAGATGAGAAAAACAACAGGGTGTTGAAGAGCATCAAAAGATAGAGAAGAAATACAGCCAAGAGGTTAAACAGGTGGAAAGATGGACTAGAGACACAGAAATAAAAAGGTTGTGACCACTGAGATAAAGGATTGCAAGGACAATAAAGCAGCTGGAGTGTAAATTTTAAACTCTCAAAGCTCATAAAAAACAGGCCTTGGTGATTTGATCCAACCAAATTCAATTAACTATATATGGCAAATCCCAGACTGTATGAGTCAAGAGAAACTGAAAAGTAATGGAGTCAATATTCATGTACAACCTGTTGAAAAGTTTTACCTACATCAGTGACAAGGACTGAACAGATTTGGATTGGCAGAAAAATTTTTTAAAAAGAGACTAAGGAAAATTATTATTATTCTACTTTGACAGCACATCCTAGATACAGTGATAAATACAGGCAGAAGTGCATTTTGTCCTTTCCCTGCCTATGTCTCATCCAAAAGCATTAATCTTGCTCCTATATCAAGAAAAATTATTTAAATTTCATATCTGTTTTGAAGCTGAGTTGCCTAGGAAAGGCAAAGTAAAATTCCTTGCAGTATTACTTTTATTTGCAATGATTTTACAGTGCAACATTTCCTCCAAGAACTATACAGATATTGTACTTCAGCAAAAAAAGAAATAATTTCCAAAAGATGGCACATAGATCACATCTTTATAATTGCATATGCATACAAAAACATTACCTTAAAATCTGTACATAATCAATTTATTTTTTCATTTACCCTATTCATATATAACTGGCAAACACAACCGAAAGTTTTACAGAAAATATGCTGATTCTTAACTGACTAGGGAATGACAGGAAAACCATTCACAGATCATACTTTCTATTCTTACCTGTTCATTAACCAGAATGACAGTGCAGTAACGTTTTTCCAGATTGAAGGGAAGGAAGTGAATATCTAAGCTTGCAGAACTTCTTCCTTCCAAGAACAGGTTTTCCATTGGACTGAAGAATTCAGGCAGGAGGCTGGATTGATCAGCTGTTAAAATAAATTTAAATGGTTGTTTAGATACAACAGCACAAGTTGTAAAATAGTGAAGCTGAGTTTAAATATAAGGGTACTGTATATAGCCTCCTGTAGTAATCAGTATTTAAGTCACCCTTGTAATCAGTTATCAGTATTTATAGTTATGCTTGCTGTATTATTTAAATACATTTTGCTATGCACTTATGTTTTTATTCTGTGCACTGAGACAAAACTAGGGTAAACAGACAGTTCTCACCACAAAGAACTCTTTAAAGATGTGCAGCTTATAAGCAAATGACTAGTCCTGCCAGAAAGAAGACTACAGTTTACTACTATTTAAACAATCTTGCCCTCAGTGGCAGTAACTTATGTTAGTGTCTCCAGTCCTCTAGAATGGACAAAACCTAAATACTGGCAATCTTGGGTTTTTTGTTCTGCTTTTTTAAAAGAATTATCCTGACAAAGTGCTTTCTTCACAAGACACTAAGAATCTTAGGGTTGAATATGTCAGAATCTGGCTACTTTGATACTGCGTGTTTTTCATCTGCTAAGCATATTTTGATAATGGAGATTACTTTAGAATGAGACTTTTATTCAGGTTTGGCTGGCTAGCTTCCTAGGAAGTAAAGCAGACTTAAGAATAAAAGGGAAAGTAAAGGCAACAGAAACAAGGGAAGATCATGTAAGAAACCTATGGCAAACTTTGGCCAATTAAATAGAACTGGTTCATCCCTCAAAATCACCGAGAACCAAACTGAAGAAAGGCATAGCCACCAGCAACATTTTCTCTCCATAGTCCAAATTCTTTTCCAAACAATAAGAATACAAATTTTCCAATGTTCGTGTTTTGATATGAATTTAGTGATTCTAAAACCTACAAAAACAAACAAACAAAACAATAAACCTGAAGTTTCATTTTTACCCTTCCATCAAACAGGGTAAAGTGGTACTAACAGCAACTAAATTTAACTAAAGGCACTAACTCCCAAACTTGTCTCCTGTTCAAGTGTTCCTTATTCAAAGTCTCTCAAACTGTGCAGCAGACTTAATTAGTCTTGTAAGAGCCCTCTTATTTATCTTTCTGGATTTTGTGAAATTACAACAATCACCAAAGAAGTAACATTTAATAAATAATGTTGAATTTTTTTTCACAGTTTTCTACATATTTATTATAACTGCTCAAAAAAAAAAAAATTAAAAAAAAAAAATTCCTATTGCTCTCCACTTAAGACTTTACCCTTAACAGTTTAGGTTTTGTTTGCCATGTTATTGAGAGAATGAAGGGGAATTATTTTCAAAGCAGAAGTGCATTTCTCTAAGACATTGAAAACACAATTTTGTTTCCCAAACCTGAAATTCCATCAAAACTGTCCCTGTAGCTCCAGTCTGCCTGAAGCCATAAAAACCTTTCTAGGCTATTCACAAATTGGTACAATTGTTGTACCTCACTTCAGGTACAACTTAAAGTACATATTTTTTTTATTTTTGTGAACTGTTTAGTAGTTGGTTGTTAATCCGTTAGAATAGAAAATGAGATAATCAATATATCAAGAAAGGCTTTCCATGTGACCTCAGAAACACAACAATATTTTTCAAATGACAAAATTCATTTAATAAGGCCATTCTCCAAATTTTGCTCAAGTGGAATTTCGACAGTCTCAGTAAAGTTTATAGCTCTAGATTCGTATGTTTTAACAGAACAGTTGACTGACATTTCATAGGCAATAAGGGCAAGAAATAAAACAATCCCTGCTGATGACTATTTTCAAAAACAAACTAGGTAAGATGCAAATGCTCCACATCAGACTGCCATGAAGCCAACCCATGGGCCCTTAAAAGAAAAAGAAAAATTCTTTATTTTTAAATGGTAAAATCATTACCATTACAGTGCAACCTTAGAAATAATTTCACTAAATGAAGCATATCAGAAGATAAACTCTCCTATAAATGAGTTACCGAGCATACCTATAAATAATAATTACTGCACATACTTCAGATGTCAAAATCTTGGTTATGTAGGTAGTCTAATGTCTATTGTAGTGATACAAGAGGCATTGTATAGAAGTACTTACAGGAATTTAAGTTGTTCTCTTCATTTGAATCTTCAGGCACTGCATCATTTTTAAAGTTTAATATATTCTTTGCAGAACTAAAAGGAAAAACAATAAAAATGAAAGCAATACTCTGAAGCTGGGCATTTCTATTACTAATAGATAGCTTTTATTTTTTTTTTTTAATTTATTTATTTATTTATTTATTCCCCTTTTTATGAATAAATACTGGAAAAGCAAATGTTTTCGTGAAAGAAAAAAAAAAAAATTCTACATTTTGGAACCACCTACCCAGCAATAAGGTTAAATACCACCTTTTCCACTGAAGTTAGTAGCCATATTTACAGCAGAGACAGAACATGCTTCCTTCAATTAACCAGTATAATATCTCTGCAATTCTCATATAAGCAAAATGCCATGTTAAAAAAACAGTTATATTTTACCAGTCAAAAGCACTCCTGCCCTATAACACCTTTGGTGGACTTCAGTCCAAATTCTTCTCTCTATCATTTCAACATCCTATGGCGATAGGCAAAGAATTGTTCCCTGATACTTCATGAAGCGGCAAGACCTGCGTTCCTCTGATGCTCTCAGTTGTCTTTCATGAAGTATTTTTCATTTTCTCCAAAAAAAACTACTTTATAGAGATACACCTAAATATCTGCAAAGCAAGTCCAGTTCAGAGCTCACTCTAGGGCTTATATTCACAGACCTGTGGACATGATTTCAGAGTGCTGCTTCTTACAGAAACTGATTTGCAAAAGTAACAGTCTTCCTTTCTCCCTTATCAGAACACTCTTCAAAGACTAGATCTTCTTTTACCTGAACGTTTTTTTGAGCCCCAAATTTTTTCTCTAGCTCTCTCTACCTTCTTTCTAGCTCAACAGTTTCCACTTTTTGAAGACAAGATGATGGTTTGGCTTTATTCATGTTAACCCAATCACCTTATCCAGTAACTGTCCTGAGAGCTAACTGAATCTATTTATCTTTATTTGCCTACCTAAATCACCTTAAGACAACATTAGCATTTATAAAAAATAAAAAATAAGACATTTAAAGTTATATTAAAAAATAGTGTAATACTAGGCTATATACTTGTACATTAATAAACAACAGATTTTTGCACATGTGTCATGTACAGTTTAGGCAATCATTTTACATTTATTAGCTTAACTAGAAAACATACCAGCAGGTCATATATGAAAAAATTAGAACTATATAGCAAATGAAGATTCTAGTCTATGGCTTTGGCTTACTGGAAATCGTGGGTATACTATTAGTCATTATTCTAGAATCAGAAATCATGGTTTAAACTCTATTCTAAATGTAAGTTCTGTTTCCAAGATAATCTGGAAATGAACTCTGTCCAGTGAAGGGGAAATGAAAATTTTAACTGCTCAGTAATGGTAATTCAGGAACCAAGGAACAATCTAGCACAGCGGGCAAGAAGGCCCAACTGGCTGGAAGCAGGAATGCCAACGACAGAACAGGTCCCTGCCAGGTGGTGAAGTTTCACTTGCTGAAGGGATAAGAAGTGATGCAGCATCATCTTGTAGCAATGGAACGTAGAATGAAAACACTCAGGAGCTACCTTTGCTGCTCGGGAATGAACCACACACCCAGTCAAGGTACCTGATGATGACACCCATAGGATTGGTGTTGATGTGGGCATTTACAAGGAATCTTTGAGGACTCCTTGTAGAACTGCTTGCAGTGGTAGGTCTCTGCCCAATACAATTGTTCATTAAGCCTTTATTTTTAAGCACAAATATGTGTTTATAATATGACTCAAAAATTCCCCAACACCAGCTCAACAAATGTCACATAAAGCTAACAAATCCCCTTTGTTGTTTCCTTGCTTAGGCCTGGAGAAAAACAAGAAATCCGACTCCTGTGCAGAGCTCCACTGATTTCAACAGAAGTCTGCATTTATGTGGGGACAACACTACCATATCCTAAAGAGGGTTCAGGTCTTAATTGCTTTCATGTCCTGAAATAAAACACTGTTGTGTTGAAACATTAAGTCATTTAAGTTTTTCCAATTAAAATGTTACTAGTTTTATTTCTCTTGTTGTTATTTATTTTCAGTGCAGTTTTCTGGTCTCAGAGACATTAGTATTTCACCACCTAAATCTGAAAATTTTACCTGTGAGGAACACTATTTTAAATGTAACATATTGTGATTGTAATGAATTGTTTCTCTTTTCCCCTCTCTGTCCACTTAATAAATCGTATTTTTACAAATAAAGAAAAAATAAACTGTAGATCTTGGCTGGAAATGCACAAAAAGGTCATCACTTGGAAGTTTGTTTTTTCAACCGTAAAGGAAATGAGAGGCTCATTGCTTTATAAAGTTCTGTATTTGACTGTTTCTAGACATTAAAGATAATAGAGTTTAATATGAGATATTTTTTACATTATTTTTTATATTTCATTGATATATATTCTTAAATGCAGAGACTTCAGTTGCTGTGCAGAATATTAACAATTATGAAGACCAAATTTTATAATCTGCAAGTCAATCACTTGAATAACTTGTATGTAGTGTGACTTGTCATTAGCTTTAAAAGATATTTTCTATTTAGAATGTCAAACAGTAATGTTTTGGGTTTTGTACTACTACAGCTCAACAGTAAAAATTTCTCTAAATAATTTAGAACAGTTTACCACTAACTACAAATTTAGTTTTAGTAGTCTCTAAGGTACCTAAGTAACCTCACTATGTGCCCAGATTTCAAATCACCTAATCACTGGACCATACAGTGGATTTATTTGGCATCCCTTGTCCCTGCTGTTCGTTAGTATCTATGACTTACAAGGGATAAATACAAGCTTTAAACTATAATTTACTATAAATATATAACAAAATCAAATACTGCTTTCAGAATGTTTTCCCTTTAGATTTTTAAATGAAAATTTAATTTGGTAAAAACAAGCCTAAAAATAACATGTAAGTTCACATTCATTTATTTTGATTTTTTCAAGTCAGACAACCACACCCTAGGACAGCAATATAATTAAGAAATTCAGTAGGAATTCTTCTTTGGCTCTTTAAGATATCCATTTTTTTAAAACAACTCAGTAAAGCTAAGTAAAACATGGATTTTGTGCTAACCCTAATAAATGTTAAGAGTGACTCAAATTCAATCCAGTAAGTGTAAGAGTCAGATTTAAGCTGTCAGAAAAAAAAATCCCACTGGAATCCCACAATTTTGGATACCAGAGATTCAAAAACTGCAACAAATCAATAGTAAACAAATTATTTAAAATTTGTGTGCCATGATTTTTCCCTAGAGGAAACAGAGAACAATTATTTAAGAAAAAGTGCAGCACAGACAATGGAACATTTGCATATTTCATGACTAAAAATAGGGAGCTGATGTTGTCACTGTCTCTACCTGGTAAAAATAATTTCTCTTACTTACAGTTCTGATTTCCAAACAGACCAAATTTTACATCTTAAATTTGCCATTCTCAAAATCTGTGTCTTTTTAATTTTGGAGTGGAAATTAATTACCTAAAGTAGGTTTTCTCCAAAATATTCCTTAGATTGTTTTCTTTATTCTTTTTTTTATGAGAAATATATTGTACAAGAAAAAAAATTAAAAACACTTGAAATTTACTTTTGCGCACACAGCTTACAATGTTTCTGCTCATAGAATAAATATGTACTGGGACATAGTTTTGCATGATTTTCTGCAAAAAAGCTAATTTTACCCTTGGCTCTTTGAGTCCGTATTGGGAATTTATACCACACAATGAGGAATTAGGTATGTAAAATTCCCGTGTCAGTAGGTAGGTCATGATCTCGCTAAAAAACATCAAATCTCATAAGTGAAGCTCTTCTAGCAATTTCTACTATAAGTAATTCTCTCCTTGCTTCAGCTAATTTAGTTCACATGCAAGGTTCATTTCCACAAGGTTGTAGCTCTGAAAAGACGGGATGAGAAACAGCAAGGCTTGTCCCTCTCTACCTGTCTTACACCAAGGCTACAGGAATGATCTACATTCACTAGCAGTGTAGTTAATCGTTCACAGTGAACATACTATAATCAAGGATTTGTCTGAGAAAGGAGTGAATGGCATGAACTTTAACCTAAACACCTTAATTCTCTTAATGACAATACTGTTTTGCAAGTGTATTCAAAAATAACACATATACTTGCAAAAACAACTTACAACAAAATCTTCGCTTTTTCTTTGCTCTTTTCTCAAAAGCAAATTGTGCTTCTAACCATTGTCTTTCCTTGGTATTACTTTATATTTTTCCATCCTTCATCACAAATTCATATCAGTGTTGACACAAGTTAAGACTGTGCAGTTACATTTATGGAAGGAGAATTTTGTTTAATTTACAGCAAGCACAGAGCTCAGAGATGCTGAAAACTGTACTGTAATGTATGTCAAAAAAATACTGCAAGCAGAGTTTCAGCACTAGAGTCAGGTTTAATATTATCCACACATAAAAGTCATAGTCTTCTAGTAGTAAAATTTGATTAACCACCTCATAGCAAGCAATTATTGCATACAGCGTTTGATAGCTATTGGATGTCTCTTAAAATAAATAATTAATCTTGCTGGGCTAAGAAAAAAATCACAACCTTAAATAAATGGACTTGTAAAATTCTCAGAATATGTTACCTTGGAGATTCATTTTAATACCTATACTTAAAGGCCATTTTTCAGAAAGGAAAAATGAGCTATGCAAGTAAAACATACTATTTATTCTGTACTTACAAAAAAGGATCTCACATAAAAATACAAAAAAAACAAATTTTATATGAAATGTCATCTCTTTCAATGGTTTATCTTTGAATTAGAATACCAAGTCATGATTGCAAAAACGGAGACTAGAGCAGAAGAATCACTGTAAAAATAACAAATTGCTCAAAAGATGCATGAAAAAAGGATAACTTAAAAAGTATATTATGTGAACATATATCACACACTGAGAAGATACAGATTACAACGTATTTCTTCACTGGGGTGAACTGTGCATTGAATAAGTCCTATTTTCAGAGCTGAATGACAGAGAAACTCATTGCATTGATTTTACATGGTGTTGAATGTCTCTCTCTGTAAATTTACTCTCACCCAAATGAACAAAGCACTTGAATATAAGTGAAGGGAAAGGGAAATAAAACTGTGTTGTGGACCTTGTGTCTCATTCTTCTATAACAAAAAGAGACAGTATCTCATGATATAATAAAAACAAAAGGAATATAGTTAAAATCGGGGAGATAGAAGAAGCACCATTATAATTTCAGTCTGGCTTAATCCATCCTCTTTCAACACACAGAGAAATAAGGAAATTGATTCAGCAGAATAGCTTAAAGCTGCCATAAAATAAGTCTACACAGATAGTTTGCTGTTCCTGGGTTGGCACAACCCCCGGTATCAGTACAGGCTGGGGGATGAAGGGATTGAGAACAGACCTGCTGAGAAGGACTTGGGGGTACTGGTGGATAAAGGGTTGGACATCAGCTGGCAATTCGCACTTCCAGCCAAGAATGCCATTCATATCTTGGGTTGCATTGAAAGGAGTGTGGCCAGCAGGTCGAGGGTGGTGATTCTGCCCCTGTGATCTGCTCTGGTGAGACCCCACCTGGAGTCTGGACTCCTGCATCCAGCTCTGGAGCCCTCAGTGCAGAAAGACATGCACCTGTTGGAGAGGGTCCAGAGGAGGCCACCAGGGTGATCAGAGGCTGGAACAGCTCTGCTGTGAGGACAAGCTGAGAGAGTTGGTTGTTCAGCCTGGAGAAGACAAGGTTCCAGGAAGACCTTATTGTGGCCTTTCACTTCTTAAAGATGATTTATAAGAAAGATGAAGAGACAATTTCTACCAAGACATGTAGTGACAGGACATGGTATTACAGTTTTAAACTAAAAGAGGGGAGATTTACATTAGATATAAGGAATAAATTCTTTATTATGAGGGTGGTGGGACACTGCAACACGTTATCTAGAGAAGCTGTGGATGTCCTGTCATTTGAAGTGTTCAAGGTCAGGTTGTATAGGGCTTTGAGCAACCTGATCCAGCGGGAGATGTTCCTGCCTACAGCGGAGGGGGTTGAAACTAGACGATCTTTAAAGGTTTCTTCCAATCCAAACACTTCTTTGATTCTATGGTATTAAATCCACAGTAGTGGCCTATCACACCTTACACACCAATCATTCTTCTCTATATTAACTGTATGAAGAATATCGCTGCTGAAGGACTCAAGACGAGCTCCACCATCAAGCTTATGCATGTGTTGTGCAGACACAATGGCAAAGGATCAGCAATCTACTTGTGAGACTAAGAACATTATATCACACTGTAGATCAGGTCTTTAAGTCTGATAACTCAGGTATTAGATGTGTTTTGGTTTAATGGGGGAATGCTGACCACGCAGCTTCACAAACTGCCTCTCATTTTTTGGGTTTTTTTGCAAACACAAGTTGTCCCTTCCAAAGCAAATCAACAAAAAGTTCTGCAAGAGTAGTTTAGAGGTGAGGGCTGGTTTAGGAGAGCACTTCTCATTTGCTTTGTATAAAGACCTGTTTGAGACAGACAAAATGGCAGGTGTGAATACTTTCAATTCGTTCTTGCCATGGTTTAGTCCAACTGGTTTGAACTTGTACTACAAATTACTTAAATACCTGTGGACAAGCAATAAATAGTTTAGTAGCTATCGCCTCTGAGTTGCCAGTTACCTGTTCTTACATAGCACCACAGAGAGACTGATTTTGCCATGCTATCAGCTATGCCAAAAATCAAAATCGAAAGCAAAAATCACCTGTGCTGTCAACATAGTCTGCATAGATCATCATGTTGTCACACATGTGCAACGGTGTGCCTTTACTCTTCAGTCCAGAGTCTAAAGCAAATAACTCTGTTTTCCATCCAACAAATTCTCAGAAAAGGAAAATTACTTTCTGTATTTGGAGCAGAATTTACTAGATTAACTTTTTAGTTCTTTCCCGTTCCAGATTTTACATGTTACTGAAGCAAAAAGAAAACTAGAAAGTGTCAGGCACCATGGGGAAATCTTAAGTCCACATAGCAGCGACTTCATCAATGAATGTCAGAAGACAGAAGCAAGCAAACGTTTTATTAGAGAAAGGATACAAGGAACTGCTTACTAATGCAATCAAAATACTAAACTATTTGGACACAAAACTCACATCTAAGATATTTGCTGGTTTCCACATGCTATAGGATAGTCTGTGATCTCAGGACAAAGGCTAGGATAGAAAGTAAAACAGGAGCTGCTCAAAAGGGGTAGTATGGCTTACATAAATATAGATGGATTTCTGATATATTCTGATATATATATATAGTGATGATTCCTGATAGTATGTATTTAAACAATATTTTCTGAAACAGATATTAATGCTGTATCTCATGACATATATTACACAGAGACACAAAGGATTCTTTTAGATCTTCATTTTTTTGTTTATCTTATCATTAAGTAAATACATGTACTGTAATGTAACTCCTCGGCACATGAAACTGCTTAGAGCAAAAAGTGTAACAACAAAATTCAGAAAATCAAAAATATTTGGAACCTGTCATTTCTCTGGTGAAAAGAAAAGTTAACATTGAGAAGCTATATACAATATTCTGCAAAGCTTGACTTGAAATTCATTAATTAGTGGTTCCTTTTTTGCTTTAGAATGAGCTTTTCTCAATGCAAAAATAATATAATGCTTGAAAACTACTTATGGATGTTTTTATATTAGAATACCTAGGTCATGTGGTGTGCATGTCTCCACCTGGTTCTCCTTCTCCTACAGAGAGTAGACCATGCTGGCACATGGATGGAGGCTAAGAATAATAACTAAAGTGTCAACGACTTAGAAATGCATAGGGAAGTTCATAACTTGAAAAAATAAAGGCACATGCATCACAGTATATTTAAAAGAAAAACTATGCCAACTGGATGAAAGGAAGAACACTATCCTTCTCACCAACCACCATTCAGTTCCTTGTGGACAAAGAGGTCTTGCCTGCAACCACTGAATGACACCCTGCCGCGGACAAGGACCACTGTTAGATATTTTTAGCTTAGCCAGCACTGTGTCCCAGTAATGATACAGTTTGTCTAGGCTCCGGTTTCAGATTGGGATATCTTTCCAGTCACAGTGGGATGAGCCCATGCCATAATGACTCAAGAGTTGGTCTCCTCTTTGGTATGAATGACACTGCTTTGGGTGCCTGTGATACTGCCAGAGAGGAAAAGTGAGCACTGAGAGGGTCACCTGCCAGGTAAAGCTTGTTCAAGGAAGGTTTAAAATAGTGTGTCTGACACATTTGGGGGCATAGTACGAGGACACAGAAGGAACTATGAGACTGAGAGATCCATTTGGATTTGCACAGACTATAAAGTTATTAGGATTGAAGCATGTAAATGGCATAAATCATGTAGACACAATTACTTAGAGTGTAAGCACTGATTGTACAGTAGCTTTGTTTATGCAACACTTAGGGCAATAGGCTCCCATTTTGTAGAAGGCATTTTTCAGATTTATCCAAAAAACAAAAATTATTTCAGGTAGGATCTTCTTAGTTATGAATTGTACACATACTAATTTTTTAACACAAATTTCAGTAGTTTGTTATGTTCCATTCAATTAAAATATCTTCCTAAAAAGAGTACCTAAGTGGCTTCTACTATGACAGATAACAGAAATATCTAAAATTATAGCAAATCAATACTGGAGATTTCTAAAGAATTAGGATGCCCTCAAATCAGTTACAGTAAGAGTTAGGCCTGCATGTTTGACTAAAATTAGACTTTTTAGACTGATTTATTTCCTAGGATAAATTAAGCTGAAATATTACCATGATGAAAAATACTGTTCTATTTCAACAGCTTCTGATACCTCTAAGTACAATATACTAGTAAAATCTGTAAAGATGGATGGAGTTACCATAGTAGCTCTATTATTTTTTCCTCTCTTTGTGAGAGGCCTTGGATGGTAGTTTTTGAAAATCACTGTTTTGCCCTAAGAGAACATTTAGTAATAGTTATACAGTTTTCCAAGTTATTTCTTCTCTTGCTTAAATTAAAGATGAAGACTTTACTCTGGCATATGATAATGGCATTTGAGTTCTAAATGTTATCTGTCTCTCCCATAGGCATACAAAATATTAATATTGACTCTTTAGAGCATCACATTTTGAAAAGACCAAGTAACCTTTTTGGCAAAAAAATATGAATAGAAGCAATGCCCTATCAAATCAAGCCAACATTTGTTTAGTAGGTTGAGGGTTTGGAGATCTTATCAGAGTAACTGGTGTTCACATACTCTTTTTTACTAACATGCATTACATGAAATATTCATAAAATCATGGAATGATTTGGTTTGGAAGGGACCTTCAAAGGTCATCTAGTCCAATCCCCCTGTAATGAGCAGGGACATCTTCAACTAGATTAGTTTGTTCAGAGCCCTGTCCAGCCTGGCCTTGAATGTCTCCAGGGATGGGGCATCTACCTTCTCTCTGGGCAACCTGGGACAGTGTCTCACCACCCTCATTGTAAAAAATTTCTTCCTCATGTCTCTCCTGAATATCCCCTCTTCTAATTTAAAACCACTATCCCTTGTCCTCTCTTAATATGCCCTGCTAAAAAGTCTATCCTTATCTTTCTTATAGGCCCCTTTTA
Organism: Columba livia; assembly: GCF_036013475.1. Lineage (NCBI taxonomy): Eukaryota > Metazoa > Chordata > Aves > Columbiformes > Columbidae > Columba > Columba livia. The sequence continues at coordinate 100,930,113 of NC_088602.1, read as the reverse complement.
AGTATTGAAAGGCCACAATAAGTTGTCCCCAACTCTCTCAGCCTGTCCTCACAGCAGAGCAGTTCCAGCCCTCTGATCATCTTGGTCGCCGCCTCTGGCCCCTCTCCAACAGGTACTCCAACAGGTCTTTCCTGCACTGAAGGCTCCAGAGCTGGACACAGTACAGGCCTTGCTAAACATACCTGCAGGTTTTGTACAAAAATCATTGTGCTGATTCTGGCTGAACATTTCAGAACTAACAATCATTAACCACTGAAAGTTCAGCTATTGCAGCACACATACCAAACTGCAGGTTAACTGTATGGGCACACAGGACACTGGCAATCACTGCAGTCCACAGAACACAAATGAGGAGCAGACTGGTATTGAATGCATTCACCTGAAGTGTCTGTGTAATAGGGTTCTGGCAGCTATAGTATTCTTCCTTGATATTATTTCTAGGCTGGAGTATTTTTCACATGTATTGTGAAAGGGCTGTTGATAGTGTATTTTCAAAGATAGACATCACCTCTATGAGAAGAAACCTGATTGATTACACTTGGATTGGCTTTTCTGTCAAGCCGACTTGTTACTTTTGTTGGGGTATTTTTTTAGCTACTATCTTATTCCAGCTGATGATTGTAAATACCGCTCTATGAATGAATAATTTTAAAACATGGGTGAAGTGACAGAAGACTAGAGAAATGGACCTTTATAAATTGCCGAATATGTGAATGCAAAAATCTAACGTCAAAAAGACTTAGAATTAATTCTTTCAGTCTATGGCTGAAAAAAGTAGATTTATTAAACTACCAATTATTAAAACAGTGCAATTTTTAATATCTGACAAGTTCCAAAAAAATATTTCAGATATTTCTGGAAGTTTTTTCTCTACACTGGGCCACTTCTAGAGAGGGTCACAAAATTAGTTCTCAAACTTTTTTGATTCTATCTTCTGCCTTTAACCTTAACTATTAGTGATTCTGATTTACATCTCACCTCTTCAATGGCCTCAAAGTTTTCTGCCTTGTTCATCTAAGTTTATTGGTATTTATCTCACTGTCTAACAATCAGACAGTGAAGGCAGAAATACCTTCTTTAAGACTTTAAGTCTTAAACACAGATCTTTGTTTATATATGTCCATGACTCCCATTCCAATTACTCTCTGATTCTTGTTCTTTGCCATTTTATTATCTTTACTATGCTTTGAACCCTCTTTCTCCCTCCAATTTCTGTGTTATAAAATCTGTTCACAAGTAGTCAAGCAATCATGTTAGACACAAAATGATATTTATTTATATCAATATATTGCCACTAATAACCTCTTAATCTGTTTTTGCATCTCCAGGAGCCTACTGACGCTGTAATGTTTTACACTTCAGCACAATTAGAATTCTATAAACTGCCTATTTATAAATAAAAACTTGACCTTATTGTTGTTTCTTCAAATATCTCTATCTTCTTCATTTCAAGAATCAGAACTAATCCTGTTTTAGCGAAAAAAAACTAGCATTCGGCATTTCAGTCACCTAAGTCACCATGGTTGGCCCTATCACAGCTTCAGTAGTTCACCTTTAAATGCTAGTTTCTCTAACACATTTTTTCAAATGGTATATTAGACACATTATTATCTTTTATGTCATATTAGTATTTTCTCCACTGATTTTGTTATCTGCAAAGTCTTTTAAAATGTTACATAATTTTATTATATTTCCATATAATTATTTACAATAGGCATGCACAGAGCTGTACATAAACATGTAATACTAACAGAATTGTATAATTCAGTATATTGTAATTAGCAACTGGCATTTAAAACTCACCTGAGTGTCTGCTCTTGTTTTACTTGCCTGGTTTGATATACTTGCTCTGGCTGCATTAAGTAACTTGTGGATTCCAGTAAAATGACCCTGGAGTATGGCAAGTACACATAATCAATCATAATTTTAAACTTGCAGAATTAAGAATAAACTTAGTTTATTCTAAATTTTAAATGAACACTTGATAAAGAGGAGTGTTATTTTCAATTGTGGATACTTTAAGAGAACTTTTAAAAATATTTAAACATTTTTTAAAACTTTTTATTTAATAGTTTATTAATTCTTTAATAGTTTCAGGTCCAGAATTTACAGCTTTTGGAACTGACATTTACTGTATATTTGACACAAAGGCAAAGAGGCACTTACATTTTTAATTTGTCCTTTTCTTAAATTGTAATACATTATATATCGAGTTTTAAGATTTTCAGCCCAGTTTTCTGAAAAAGAGCTGCTTCCTTGATATCAAAAGTACGTTTCCTAGTATTATTTGCAACTAAGCAATGCACCATCTGATAGATCATTAGATGGTTCAAAACACTGCAAACACTATATAAAGAATCTTTTATTTTAGATTACTGGTTACCCAAATTGATCATTACTTCAAGAAGTTGTCAAGTAGCTTTTGAGTGATATACATATAAAAATAAAGTACTTCATCACCTTTAATCTATTATTTCCAAGAGAGTTATCCACATCACAGAACTGATTACAGGCAGTCTAACTGACCACCTCAAGAACTTCAAAAAAAGACAAAAGCTAAATAAACTCATATGGTTCCTACATAGGAGACTTATGCCAGAGCACACTGCTGGAGCAGTTAAAACAATCCCGTTACAGGTGTCTATACCAAACCTGTTCTGTGGATGAAAGAGAAATTTAATTTGCAGCCTATGCAACGTGTATATTACACAGATCAGTAAAACAACATAAAAACGTTATGGAAAAATGGTTCTGGTAAATAAATTAATGACATGAACCAATGTTCAGGTCTCTAGGCTAAAGACAAAATGTGGAGTCAGATCACATAAATAGATTTTGAAGGGGCACACCACTCTTTTAATAAGGAAAGCAACAGTTAACTCTGCAGTTCTTATATCTATGACGAATACAAATGAAAAATTAGATTAACTGATAGTGGCATGAGCCCCAAGGCAAAAACATGTTTTGGGTTTTTGTTTTTGTTTTGGTTTTTTGCTTGCTTGCTTAATAAGTTAAACAGCAAGATAAAACAGATTGGGGAAAAAAAATAACCAACTATTAATTAACATGGTTTGTTTCTTCTTGGAAATCTGCTGGACCTCAGCCAAATACAAAAATACAAGCAAGGTTCATGAACTCCATTTGATTAAAACTCTAGCTTTATTGCTTACGCTGACATGAATTTCAATTAAGGCTTATTTATCTTCTTTATTCATTATTATATCTTCCACCTCATAGTGCTTGTAACAATTTTGGTAATGTAAATCCCTATAATTTAACCTCAAGGTGTTACATTTTTAAGGACAAGGAGGAAATTATGGAAGAGTTGATAAAACAGCATGATCATTATAGAGTTGTCTTTAAAGCATTGTCTACCTGAATATGCCCTCATTTCTGAAGGGATTAGTAACATTTAGGATAACTTTCTTCAGTTCATAACATGGTGATTTGCACTTTAATACATCCTAAAAAAGAAAAATCAAAAATTTACATCAATATAAAAAAGTTGCAAAACAACATTCAAGTATAATACATAAACAAACAGAAAAATATTAGAAGGAAGAATAGAACCATGTATTTGACCACTAGTGACTACAAAATTAATGTAATTTAATTGTTAGTCTTTGTTGCCAGCAAAGAGCAGTTAAAGAATATTTCTTGTAAAACATGCATTGAACTTCACCATATTTTAGATGCTCTTCAAAATGACAGCACAGGGCCAAGAATCAAACTAGCTTTTTGCCTTCATCAGTATTTATCGCTGTGGTATTAAGAGGTTTGTGGGGACAAAAAGAGAGGTCTGCTTAATGAATGTTTGATAACAAATGATGGAACACATGCTTAATTCTGCACTGACTATTTCTAGGACACATCTTAAATCTAAAGAATGTCTTATGATAAACAGCACAAATAAACCTAGCAACATCGAACACAAGTTTGCTGTCCATCTGTATCTGATAAGTGAAATCATTCGGCCAAAGGAGTATACCAGCACCTTCACAATGGAATTTCCAAAAGCATCCATATGCTGAAAGAGCTCCAGATTTATTTTCAGAGCAATCAGTGTAGAAGTTTTAAACTTTTTCAGGATCTAAGTGTGATATATATTCTTAAGTATCTTAGATATCCCTCTATGCTTCTTTCTGCATATATTAATATATGGGCTAATATTGGAAATCTGAAAATTCATCATTCAAAGGCTAATGGTGATGGTAACTCACATTTTAATTCTTACCTCAGTTCACCTTTGTTGGATACAACATAGAGATGAATATTTTTGTTACAATATTAATCATACACACATAAACTTACAGCAGGCTCAATATGTTTGACTTCAGATTTCAGAGAGAAGGTCAGTGTGGCACCACATATTCCACCCACACTCTTTGAGATCAGCAGCAACACGGCTTCAGCAGGACGCAGGAAACGACTAGTGAACTCCACATTTATACTTGTTTGTCTCCTAGGCAAAATAATAACAATAATAACAGTTCAAATAGTTACGCATAAAATTCTAACTCAGGAATGTCATTTCAGGAGCATGTTTTAGACACTTTGGAAGGCAAGGGGTCTAGAAAAGTCATTTATTTATTCTTAATTACTTTTGTGGAGTTCAATATTCTGCCTAAGAGCACCATAAAACATTCTAATAAAAGAACTATATAGATAGAAAAATAACAATATGGAGTACTTATTTCTTTTTATGACCTCAGCATGTAGCTTAATTTTTCTTCCCACACACACTAGCACAGGAAATTCTCCTTCCTTATATTATTACCCTAAGTTAACAACTGATTTACTTTATTGTCCCCTATTTGAATAGTTTTTTGTGAGTTAAACAGACATCCTGTTATTCATGTTGTGAGGCACATCTAGATGGTCTTAAACAAATCCTCACTGAAGATTGACAAGGAAATTAGGAAAAAAAAAAAAAAAAAAGCACCTTCAGAATAATTAGCAAAGTTGAGCAATTAAGAGGTGGAAAAACCAAAGTTCTCTCATACAAGCAACAGCTCATGTCTCTGACAGGAAACCGGAGAAGGGGACACCACATGGAATTGGAGTTAGGAATAGGTAAGAGTTACGTTTAGACTTTATTTCCATTAGTCCTGCAATCAAGCAAGTTCAATAAGAAAAGTTTAGTTGATGAAGTTCACACTCTGAAGCTCTCAAAATCACACTTTCATTTTGAGATTAATGTCTTAAGATGGCATGAAGGTTAGAAAAATTATAGTGTGTAGGATAGAATCTAAATGTATTCTGCCTTTCTACACTTAAGACAAGAGCAGAGAGAGCTTTCTCTAAACATAAATATACCTATATTTTTGAATCTGCAAATAGATAATCTCAAAATACATTGCAAACCAGCTTACTGGTTTATACATTCATCGCAATGCCACTCTATGTAGTTAAAAGACGTTTTAAAATTTACCCCCCAACAAACTGAAGGAAAGAGATGGCAGAAAGAAAATAATCTATAGGAAAATCTTGAAATTTCTTAATTTACTCAAGCTGATATTATGTAAATAATACTTCAAATGAATTCTTAAAAATATAGGAAAAGTTTGTATTTTTAAAATTGCAGGTTTGTTAGTTGTCTTTCTGGAAGAGACAGCAGATGCTAAAGTCAAAAGGAAGCCTTTCCCAAATCCGAATGAGCTTTCCTCATTAAACAATTAATAGTAACTGTGCAGACTGACAAAAAAAAAAAGAGAATTAAAATAGAGGGCAGACAAAAATTATGTGTGATTTCTTGGTCTTCTGCCAACTGGGAATTCTAAAGCAAGAGGCAATCAACTAACAGTGGTAAGTGAGATATGACTACTATGTTTTGTCTGTATATACACTTACACAAGTAAGTGCTTAAGTAAAGGAATTGCAATAGCAATCAACATACCATGTCTTCAAGGAAATCATGTTATTTTACATTTGGTTCACAAGTTTCATAATAAGAGCTACTTTTTCAAGTGAACTCAATGCAAACATCTCTTCACGTAAGTTGAACAATCAAAATGATGGCAGAAGTTCTATAAAACTATGTTGATGGGAGTAGTAATGGGATTCATCCCTGGATGAAAGCTTTTTTCAAGGAAACTTTCTGGAAGATCGTTTACCTAATTTACCCCTTTACCCCTTTACATAAGAGGTTTACCTAACCTCTTATGATGGACCAGATTAAAATAAATAAATAAATAAATAAATAAAAATAAAAAAGAAGGAGAGAGAGCATTCATACTTAAAAACTGTCTTGGGACTAGAGAACTGGAAGGTGATAAATCATCAATATCTTAAAAAAAAAACAAATAAGGAAGATCAGAAGAATAACAGATCTTTAAGCCTCAAATCTATACCTGCATTGTAGTAGAAACAATTATAAAGAATAAAAGAACAGGATATCTATAAATGATACCTACTATAAACAAGATCTTCATAAATGTGATCTTACTGGCAAGAGTCAACATCTTTAAAATGTAGTCCTGCCTTATAAACTTAAGGGAATTCATTAAAGGAGTTCAACAAGAACATGATTGAGGGTGATTTAATTATTCTATTTCTAACAAATTCCCTTTCTATAGACTTACAATGAAACTATTAGACAGGAAGGAAGCACAGAGAGAAGCAAGGAAAGAAGCAAAGAAACGATGTAGGAACTAACACTTCTTACTAAGTAGGAAGGCCATTAATCAAGTCCTCAAGGGTCTGTGACAACTGGAAAGTAAGGAAGTTTACTGATATTCTAAGTTGCTCCAGGTTGTGAGGACAAAAATTGACAGAGCAAAGATTGTAGGACCTTATGAGACGACAAAATGACAAGAAAATTCAGTGTACTTAGATGTAAAGAGATACATACAGGGAAAGCCGTTCTTTATCTACATAATATTGTGATCTCCAAGCCATTATAACTCACCATTGAGAACTCAGGATTTGCAATAGATAGTCTCATTAAAATATCAGCACAATGATGGGAAACATACAATAAAGCAAATTAAGTGTTAGGCATAATTAGAAAAGGAATGAACAACACAGATCACCACTAGGCCACTAGATCCCATCCAAAGGGCTCAAAACTAAATTACAGTTTACACTTCTTTACCTCAAAAAGGATACAGCAAAATCAGAAAAAAAAAAAAAAAAAAGCTCACCAAACTGCAGAAAGGATGACTGTAGATGATAGAATTAACCCAATATGATCTCTCAGCTTAACACATAGTTATCCTTGTATATCAGTATGATATTGCCCAGAGTTCTTCTTAACACCAAAAATCTCAGGATCTCAGTTCTGAGAATTGATGATGAAATCCTGGAAGTTCTGAAAACTTGGCTCTTATAGCTTTCATGTTCCTGATGCAGAGTCCCCAGACATTACAATTTTTGACAGTGAAGAGCTGCTAATCTCCACAGAGTCTGGGGCTCCTAAGTCACCCTGCCATTCAAAACATCCTGGAAAATGTATCCTGGGACTGCCTGAGACATCCACTCCCAAAGTCACTTTACAGATCAAGTAAGATTCTACTGTGCTCTTGTCACAAATAGGAATGACAGAGTAATGGAGCGTATGGAACATTCTGCCTGATCTTTGCCCTCTGGTTCATGCAACAGCAGAGAAATCTGATTTGAATTGTCAAATGTTGCCTTGTGTGGCAAAGCCAGCATTCAGAGAAAACACAAAGGGGTTTTTTCTCAATTCATCTGTGTTGTAGTCAACATAAGCTGAGGGAAAATTCAGCTCACGGAATTGTTATATAATCTTGTTCATTCTTATATTATTATAACTAGCTCTGTCCATAACCACTTTAGTTGGGGCTGGGGTCAAAGATTCTTAATTTCTTTATCAGCTCAGTGTGCACCCTCTTTCAAAACAGCACACAATTCTCTCTCTTTTATTTGCTATACTTCAATACAAGAAAAGAAAGACAAAAAGTTGTTTGGAGAGATCAAAGTTGCAGAGTTTAGGGCCAATAGAAATCACTAGATAACACAATTCAAAGTAGTTATACATTGCAGGCCATTATCTGCAGCCCAATCATCTTTCAGTTGCTTCCGATAACTACCAATTGGCAGAAGCATTTTTCTGAGAAAGCATCCCATATTATCTGAGGCAGAAGGCTGGAACAAATAGTTCTGTGAGGTCACTTCCTGTGCTATTTCCAGTGTTCTTTGATTTGCAAAACCCCTGCAGTTAAAGAATTTGTCATTCAGATGAAGTTTCTTCCCCTCAATAGCTAATCAACTTTATAATTTCAGGTTGAATTTGTACAACTCCAGCTTCACGCTGTTGTTCTTATGTAAAGGTTTGTTATATATCGTTTGCAGTTAAATAGGCCCCTTTCCCAGGAAGGTACTTATAAGTATTGATCAAGTCATCTTCATCATTTCTCTTGTTAAGATACCCAGGGCAAGAAGGAGGACCCAGGTAATTATAGACCGGTCAGCCTCACCTCTGTCCCTGGGAAAGTAATGGAACAGCTAATCCTTGGTGCCATCTCAAGGCATATCAAGGACAAGAGGGTTATTAGGGACAGTCAGCATGGCTGTACCAAGGGTAAGTCATGCTTGACCAACCTCATAGCCTTTTATGAGAATGTAACAAGGTGGATGGATGATGGCAGAGCGGTGGATGTGGTCTACCTTGACTTCATTAAAGCCTTTGACACAGACTCCCACAGCATCCTCACAGCTAAGTTGAGGAGGTGTGGTCTAGACAATAGAGTAGTGAGGTGGGTTGCAAACTGGCTTAAGGAGAGAAGCCAGAGAGTGGTAGTCAATGGTGCGGAGTCTAGTTGGAGGCCAGTATCTAGTGGAGTGCCTCAGGGGTCAGTACTGGGGCCAATATTATTCAATATATTCATTAACGATTTAGACGAGGGAATAGAGTGTACTATCAGCAAGTTTGCTGATGACACTAAGCTGGGAGGAGTGGCTGACACTCCAGAAGGCTGTGCTGCCATCCAGCGGGACCTGGACAGGCTGGAGAGTTGGGCGGGGAATAACCTGGTGAAATTTAACAAGGGAAAGTGTAGAGTCCTGCATCTGGGCAGGAACAACCCCAGGTTCCAGTATAGGTTGCGAAATTACATATTAGAGAGCAGTGTAGAGGAAAGGGACCTGGGGGTCCTGGTGGACAACAGGATGACCATGAGCCAGCACTGTGCCCTTGTGGCCAGGAAGGCCAATGGCATCCTGGGGTGTATTAGAATGGGGGTGGCTAGTAGATCGAGAGAGGTCCTCCTTCCCCTCTACTCCGCCCTGGTGAGACCACATCTGGAATATTGTGTCCAGTTCTGGGCCCCTCAGTTCCAGAAGGACAGGGAACTGCTGGAGAGGGTCCAGCGTAGGGCGACGAAGATGATTAAGGGAGTGGAGCACCTCCCTTATGAAGAAAGGCTGAGGGAGCTGGGTCTCTTTAGTTTGGAGAAGAGGAGACTAAGGGGGGACCTTATTAATGTTTATAAATATATAAAGGGTGAGTGCCATGAGGATGGAGCCAGGCTCTTCTCGGTGGCAAACAATGATAGGACAAGGGGTAATGGGATCAAGCTGGAACACAAGAGGTTCCACTTAAATTTGAGAAAAAACTTCTTCTCGGTGAGGGTGACAGAACACTGGAACAGGCTGCCCAGGGAGGTTGTGGAGTCTCCTTCTCTGGAGACATTCAAAACCCGCCTGGACACGTTCCTGTGTGACCTCATCTAGGTGTTCCTGCTCCAGCAGGGGGATTGGACTAGATGATCTTTTGAGGTCCCTTCCAATCCCAAACATACTGTGATACTGTGATACTGTGACTGAGTAAACTATAGGTATGTCTACACCACATAAGACAGCTTAGAAACCTTTATGCTCTTACTGTTGTGAACTGCAAGTCTATATGGCAGATTGCAGTGCCTGGTAGACTGGGAATCTCGGATCAAAGATTAATTACGTTATAAACAAGATCTGACACTCAGCTACACTGAGAATGTTGTGATGCATCCCAAAAGCCAGAGCAGAATGACAATATAGTCTTCGGAAGATTTCCCAAATGTTCAGTTGCTTAGGATTAAAGCCAGTTTCATTTCAACCAATTGACATAAAATATTCATTCTTGACAGGTATTGGGTGTAGGTGTCAAAGTTTTGGTAGCAGGGGGGTGCAGGGGTAGCCTCTGTGAGAAGAGACCAGGGTCTGCCCTGTGCAGGACACAGACAGTTCCAGTTGTCTCCATAACGGACCCACCACAGAACACAGCTGAGCCCATCAGCCAAGCAGGAGGCATCTCTGTGAAAGCATATTTAAGAAAGTGCAAAAATATCAGAAAGGCAGAGAAGTGAGGAAAAGAGGAAGAAACAGCAGTGGGAACATCAAGGTCAGAGAAGGACAGGTAGAGGAAGTACTTCAGCTGCCAGAGCAGATATTTCCCTGCAGCTTGTGAAGAGGACCACACCAGAGCAGGTATCCATACTGCAGTCCATGTAGGGCCCCATGCCAGAGCAGTTGGATATTTCCTGAAAGAATTGTGACCCATGGATAACCCATGCTGGAGCAAATTTTTCCTGAAGGACTGCAGCCCTTGGAAGGACTCTGGGAGCAGGAGAAAAGTGGGAGGAGGAAGGAGAAGCAGAAAGGAACTGTAATGAAGTGACTGCAACCACCTGCTCCCCATTAACCCCTGTGACATTCAGGGTCACGGGAGGAGAAGGTAGAGGACTCTGGAATGAAAGACTGAAGTTGAGTCTGGGAGAAGAGGGTGGGGAAGAGATGAGGTGATGTTTCAAATTTTGTACTTGTTTCCCACTACAAAAGTCTATTTTAATTGAAAATGAATTAAAATAACTTCCCCTAAGTCAAGCCTCTTTTGCCTATGATGGACACTGGTAAGCAGTCTCCCTGTGTCTCTCAACCCACAAACATTTTTAGCGACATTTACTTGTGTCCTGTTCTTTGAAATTTTTTTTAAAGTGAAGTGAAAAACAGCTATGACATTGACCTTTCAGAGAAACACATGATATTTTCAAGGATTACATTTTTATGTTAATTCTTATTTGAAGTTAATTGCAATGAAAATGGAATCAAATCAGCCTCACAGCTTGCTGAAAACATAGCATTACTTTTTGTCCCTTTTGCATATATTTACAATAGGCATATCATTTAATACTGAAATATTGATCATCCTTAAAGAGCACTGTATTTACATTGAGTCTTCTTGAATTTGACAGTACAAATTTGAAATTTTTCTTCACAGGTTATTTTCATATAAATGTTGACCTTTGTCTTCACAATCTCTAATCGATTTTATCTGCAAAAGAGTATCTTAAATGCACTTGCAGTCTAAATCTAAAAGCTCTTAACTGACAGTCAGTCACTGCTACAGTCCTCATCTTCATTAGTTAATCAGGGATTAGTGAACTTCCTATATCTAGCTACATACCACAGAAAGAACCAGAGGTACTTAGTGAACAAAAAGACACAGATAGCAACATTCCATGAGCATTTGTATTACCAAAAATTTTAACAACCTCATGTTTCCCCCAAATCAAATCTCTCCAAAAATCTTAGATTGATTTTAGAAGTGTAACTTAGAGAAATAACAACATTGCATCTCCAACAGCTTCCATCTTGGTGGGGATGGCAGATAGGCACAAAAACAAGTAGTCTAACTAGTCTAACACTACTCTCAAACCTGTGTCATGGTCTCTTAAATTCCCAGCTATACTTTAAGATTACGAAACAGAAAATGAAATCTGAGGAAAAATAATTTTTACATGCTCATGCTTCCACAATGCGTTGATGTAAAAAATGTGAATCAAGCTCAGAGGAGAAATGTCAATTTTAGTTGAGAAAAACTATTACTATTACTATTATTATTCATCACTATTAAATTAGTAGGTTTTTATCTCCATACTGATAGACTTATCAATAACACTAAAAAAATCCTTACCTAGGGGCAATGGTGAAAGTGTTTCCTTTAGGTAATGAGAAATCATCAGCATCTCTTCCTAGAAGAATAGCATTGTACATCAAAGTTTTACTGCTTGGGTTTTTCAGACGTACCTGTCAAGAAAAGAACAAAATCAGCTGATTTTTATTCAATTTTTAGAGTATAAAAGGTGTGCTCTGCAGCTAAATTCCAAAATACAAATGAAGGATATCACAAAATAAGAAAGTACTTCATATAACTAGGTAGATCATTTTTCTTCCCAATGAATATAAACTTTCCACAGACTATTCAGCCTCAGTTTTTCTGACTATTCCATTTACAGTGTACACTGCACTCCTATGCCTGTTAATCTCTTATTCCTCTCTTTCCTTAATCTCAGATTTGTAAAATTTGTAGATTATTCCTATGCTTACAAGCACAGGGAAAAAAACTGCAACAGAAGTTAGGATCCCAAGCCTGAAAAGAAAAAGAAGAGGCATGTTTCCAGCTTCTACAATTAGTAGCCAAATGACACGAAGCCCATTCATTCTTTGTTGTAGGACAGACATAATACAAACACAGAAATATATAGTGTCTTAACCTTGTACTGCTACAAAACTAAATTCAATGGTATTAGTACCTGTTTAACAACAGTTTCATGGAGAGCACCTGTAAATTCTATAGTCTTCTTGGGTAAGTAGTGAGGGAGACTTTCATACAGATAGACACACAAAATGAGCATCATGACTGGGTTTGGATCACAAATGTCAGTGGCCTAATTTGGAAAACAAAAAAAAATAACCAGGTTCTGTTAAAATTTTGCCTGTGTCATTTAGAGATATAAAGAACAAAACATTTAAGGTAATTCTTACTATACAAATATTTTCAAACTAACTTTTAATAACTGAATTAGGCCATAACTAAAATTAATATGAATCTTGTCAATGCAAAAAATAATTTATTCTGGAAGACTGCTGACATGCTCTGGTAAAAAAATCTAGGCTAAAAATTAAAACCACCTTTTTTCCCCAACAGTTCAGCAAAAACAGATGTTAATTTTATTAAAATGAAGCAAAATAGAAAAAGCAAGTAAAATTCACTGACTGGAAAAACATATATCTATTATCTTAAAAAAAAAATGTATTTTAAAATATTTCCATTTCTATGTAAAATACCATCCCAAACGCTCCTAGATACAGTTTTGCAACTGTTTCTGAAGACATTTTTCACCATCCAGCTAATAAATACATACTTATTTTTATTGCAGGTGCCAAATTGCTTTATAAAAGGTAGCAAGTATTACTGCATCTTACACATTTGATTTACAGATATGAATTTAAATGACAACTGCAAAACATGTCAAAACTTCAGTCCTCAGTGATTCTGGTAAGTCACAAAAAAGAGACGGGTAGAAACTCCTCTATCAAATACATGAACTTCAAATAGTAATGAGAGTTAATGATATAAGCGGCTTCCCAAAAATACAGGCAGGAAAGATCTAGCTACAGATTTAAACAAATAGGATTCTGTACTTCCTAAAGCAAATTAATTAAATGAAGTATTTTGAAACTTCATGCTTAATAACTTATAACATTATCAAAATAAAGATGTCCACAATATACTAAATAAATTCATACTGAAAAATACACACACTTGGGAGGAGATTTAAGCAGCAAATCATTGCATTAACATAGCATTAAAAGGCGCTTTTTTATTTCAAGACATTTAAGTCAAGACATTTTATTTTGATCCCTTAACTGAATCATACAGTACAGCAATATTTTGAAAAAGACTGCCCTTTGCCTAATGCCTAGAAAATGACTATCATTCTAAATCTGCTCACTTTACAGGAAAATCTTTGCCCAACACCCAAGCAGAAAACCCCTAATCTTTTGTGTTGTTGCTGATTGTCACTGTTACCCTCTCTAAGCAGCTTGGATGGGTTGCACATAACTATAGGTAACCTAATGTCATCACTTTAGAATCAAGCTTCCTTCTTCACATGTTTTCATCGTATCATGAATTTGAAGCTGTAAACAGCTTAATGAATAGACGGAGCACTTTTTTATCTATTTTAACATTGACCTGCACATTACTTACAAGCATTGTATATACATAAATTCAACATCTCTTAGATCTGCAGGGTCATGTGAGGGAGCAAGGAAACAGGTAGAAGACACTTTGAAATCCTAAGACTTAATGTTACGAAACAGCTGTACCACTTGTTTTTTGAACTTACTAAGAACTTGACAACCTCTAGGAGTTACTTTGTATTCAAATACATTAGTAATAAGGAAAAAGAGCATTTTCCAGTCAGCAACTATTGAAAGATTTGCAACCATTTCTAAGGACATGAACAAACACATCTCAAATGTTACAGCATTCTTTTGTAGCACAGGTGTACTTAAGATATTGAAGACTACATTATTTTTGCACTGTCCTAACAAAGGAACAAAAACCAAAAATGTACGTCAAAAGGCATGCCCTTTTTGTTTATCTGGAAGTCAAATGAAGAGCAATACACAACCAGTTTTATTGAGAACAGTAGTTTCATTTGCCCTAGTTTTATTTATAACACCAGTTTTGTTTAGAAACAAGTATGCTATAGGGGACCTTAGTCTATTTCATAAGTGCATACATGGCAGTGTATCAGTGGACAAAGGTCTAGAAAAAAATGTCTGTACCTTGCAGGCAAAAAGGGAAATCAAAAGTTGCATGAAATTAACAGTCAGCTCTCAATGTTCACCATCATCTATCCTTCAAAAACTACTGCAAGTAATAAAACCTCCCACACACAATGTTAGCCCAGATTGTGTGTCAGGAAATCACAGCTAAGTTGGTAAGAGCACACAGATCCCTCCAGATGAGCAATAGTTATACCAATGACTGCTGCCTAAGTATTGTTTCCACAGGAACAAAAATGTCTCATGTGTATTGTAAGCACAAACATATTTGCTGATTCAAGATAGCAATCTATCTGTAAATCCAATTTAAAATTTCCCTGCTTCTCTGCATGTGCATACTTCCCTCAGGCAGAGCTTCGTAAGGACAGTCTTGTAAAGTAACTTGAAAAACCAGCAAGCCTGCAACTTGTTAGATATGAAGCAAAGACTTGCAGTAGAAGAATGTGTGGGATCCCTCATGAGAATAGAGCAACTCCAACTGAAATTTGCCACGTGACTCCTGCTGCAGTGGTATGGAGAGACCATGTCATACTCCAGCAGAATTCTTGGTTATCTTTTCTGTGTAAGTTAAGAGAGCAATATAAATGGTAATGTGACACTTTTGAGGAGGTCAGATTAATCAAAAAATTAAAAGTAAATACAGTCCATCTAATAAAATGCAATATTAATTGAATTATAGTGAATAATGAGACTAGGTTTTTGGTGCAAACACTTTTGTGAAATATTTTTTTAAACTTTGCTCTTTTTATTAAAAAAAAAAAAAAATCATGCTAGATAACTTGAGTAAATTTTATTACCATTGAACCTTTTTAGGACCAAAACCTCTTAACAGTAAACTATGAGGAGTTGTATTGATTGTATGTTGTATTGATTTAATTTTCTTCTGGTACTTTGTCAGTCAAGTCTCATTTTAATATTTATTGTCAATACTATCAAAATTCTTAAGGATCTATCAGAATGGCAAATATTCCTAATACATTAATATTTCTTCTACAAACTACATTATACCAGTTTTTCACAGGACCACACTTTCAGCGTCCACATTATTTTATTTTTATGACCAGCTATATTCTTGCCCTCAACATGATTAGATTTTTATAGCCTAAATTGAGCATTGGAGGAAAAAAAAAACCTCTTTCAATCCCATTTTAATTGGTTCTTATGAGGCAATTTTCATAATGAATCATCTATTCCAGAACCTCAGTACTCTCCAGCAGGTTGATCACGGGAATGGATACTATTTCTAAAGCAGCAGGAAAAAGGAAACAGAGCAGCTAGTCAGTGACCTGCTCTCTGATGTGAGTCTATGTAGAAATATTATTTGCATGAGTTAATATTTCACCTGAGTACATTTCTGCCTATAGATGAGCCAATTCTGTAATATATTGAATGGGAAAAATGTTACACATCTAGATTATAACAAGAAAATGTAGCTATTTTTAAATCTAATGAAATTATTGTACAGATTATATTTTCCTCTGCAATATTAAGAAGATAAAATGAAGAGTAAAAATCCAGATTATCAAAACATCTGAAAAAACACATGACTTAAGGGTGTTCTCATATGTTCTAAATCATGATCAACTATAGATATGGGATTTGAAGTTTTGTTTTTCTCTCTCCCCTATTCATATTTCTCTGAGGTGATAAAAAAAGTTTTTGGATGATTACTTAAAAACTCTTTTTTCTTGTAATTTCTAAGAACAGAAAATTCTAGGAAGAAGGACAAGGAGAAAAGGAGAAGAGAGAAAGGAGGTGAAAGGAGGTGTAAAAATTTTGCTCTCATTATCAGAAACATTTGGATAACCGCAGCTACTCTGCTTCCCAAGTATTTATGAAGAGAGTTGGTGAAAAGACATGACATTTATCAGCCACATGGGTTGAAAAAGGAAGAAAACTTTTTTTTGCCTTTTCTGGACTGTCATTACTGCAGCAAGAGAGATGTACAGATATATCTATCACCTAACTATCTCGGTTAATTTTTATTTCCAAGTTAAAGTTTTACACTAGACCATATATTGCATTTCTTCTACAAAACAGCCAATGTAAAAAACATCAGTAGCTTAAAGCAAATATTCCATGTAGAAAAACCTTTATATGACACAAAAACATAAGAGCAGCCTGTTGGCTCAGACCACGGGCCAAAAGGACACCACCATAAGCTGATGCCTAAACGAAAATGATTATATGGTAAGTACACATACATGCAAGTATTTCCCAGGCTTAAGCACAAGATTTCCTGAACCACTTATGATTTCTGTCTACTTTGAAATCTTCATTTCTTTTTCTTCCATGCCTATGCACAGTCTCACTTTGATTCTGTGTAAAAACTGGAAAAGCAGCATGAGAAAACAGCCTCCTTTTGAAGTTATGCTCAGGACAACCAAGAAAGAAGCTGGAAGAAAAGATGGAGTTGCAAGCTAAGTTTTCTTAATGAACATGCTCTAAATAAATGCAATAACACCAAGCATCTGAAGTAATGCTCACTTTCACAAGCCTACAGCATTCTAATCCTACAAAAAGTACAAATTTATTTTCAAAGATTCAAGAGAACACCAAGAAGTCAATAAAAGGAGCTTACTATTTTTTTTCTTCATTTCCCAAAAAGCTTCACAGACTTATTACTGACTACCGCTCAGCCCTAATCAAAATAAATGCCTGTAGGCCTGCAAATTAAAGGTCCCTAGTCCTGCATGAATGTGTTCTCTGTGTTTTGTGCTATAAGGAGTGTGAATTTTTGTTTTGTTTGGTACAACAAGAAGGAGAAACCTGTCAAGATATATTAGAACAGACAAGATTTTTTACCTACATACTTATTAAATTAATCTCGCATTACATCTCACTATGTAACCTCTGAGATGTCTTAATTTCCTTTCTGCTTTATTAAGTTAGAGGCAGGTAGGAGATCCCATAGCACAGGCAGAACTGCATCTCCCCTGGTGGCAAATACATTGACTCCATAGAGCACAAAGGCAGGAAGAGTTACTGGCTGCTTCCTCCCTCTTTTCTTGCCCTGTGCCCAGCCAAACATCATGTCCTACTCCCAGCAGTTCTAGCACTGCTCCTCCTCCAACCTCCTAAGAGACAGAGTACATCAACTAGGCACTGGTCTGAAGTTTCCTTGTCACTCTTTATAGGTTCCTAGATAATGCTTATTCTTGTAATTCTTAAGACTCATATCATACGCTCTTCATTCAGTGATGTAATCATATGCTTCATCTTGTCTATCAATTTATTTCCACCATCATTGCTTTTTAAGTTTGTAATGTCTGGACACACTTACTGTGCAAAGTAAAAAAGCTTCCTCCCCAACAAAACCATTAAACCTGAAGTCTGAAAAATATTCTGATGTTTTCCATTCACTTATCTCAGTAGTGGCTATTGAATGTTAACTAGTATTTGTAGGACAAATTATTCTAATATAGCTGTGGTTTTACACCTCTGCTGTTTGTCTTTCATGCATTTTCATTTAAGATAGCAAAGATGCCAGAGTAGATTATCTATTGAAGCCTAACTTTCTTTTGTCACCTGCTTCTACTCATTTCCGCTTAGATCAGAACTTAATCCCTCAGACTACATTATTCCATTTTATTCTGTGCTGAACTCATAAAACTGCATATTTGACATTAATCTACTACTCTAGGAACTAAATTAAACAAAAAATACAAATCAATGTACTTCATAACAGCATTCAGCAGAAAATTCACAGTCTACATATATTTTTGCTTTTAAAACTCTGCCTTAGCAAACAATAACAATTAACAAAGTTTACCATGTCTATGTCTTAAATGGTATCCATAATAAAGTTTCTCAAGATACAAAAAAGCCCCTCACATTTCTTGAAGGGTTGGCTGCTTGCTTGTTAGATTTTTATTTGTGCTGCAGTGTTGCCTAGATAAAGAAAACACCAATGCCTACAAATCAGATAAGTTATTATCCTTCAATTTCTAAATATTCCAAGTTAGGACTATATCAAAAATGGACAAGAAATTCAAGGACCAGTAGACTGGTTTTACTGTGAAAACAAAGTTGTTTAAATATTGCAACACCATCCGCTCTTTGCTGTTAACGCTATAACCAACTCTCCACATTTTCAATCACCTGTATAGTACTAAAGGCTGGTTTCTAGTATTGCTGGTATGACTGGCTCAGAAAACAGTTTGTTACAACTTACAAATAATGACTATTGATTTTACGAAAATAGGTTTACAACCTACTGCAAAAATTAAATGACATTAACTGCCTCTAAGTCATTCCATGATACTTAGAAAATGCTGGCAGTTCTGTTTTATTAGCATAGCACTGTAGTGGACTGATACCTAGAAAAGAGAATATTACCAACAAATACTAACCTATATCTAGAAAAGGAAAAGAAAACACAAATCAGGGTATTTTAAATTAAAAAAAAAAAAAAAAAAAAAATCAAAGTAACTATAGGCCAAAGCTCTGACAGACAGAAAAGAGGAGAGAAAAACTTTATTAAAAGACATCAGGAAGCAGTAGACCACTGAACCACTTCTTCTGGCAATAACAATCTCAGTTTTTCTGAACACATAATTATTAGTTGAATATTATAATAAAGCAATTTTATCTGACAGATGCAAAAATCATGCATAAGGCTTGCCCCACTACAAAGCCTACAAAGTGATGATGAACAGACATTTTGCAACAAAGAACAGCTTCTAGAAAGACACAAATAACTGAAAAATAGAATATACCTGGAATCAGTGACCATGAAATACTACCTAGGTAACCAATTCGAACCAACAATGGCAAATGCCTAATGAAAATTATGGTGGAAGTATTAAACAAATAGAAGGTAATAAAAATTTTATACTAGATTTCAGAAACAGAATCATTATGTTAACCTTTATTAGTTATTTCCAGATTTCTGAGGCTTGAACACTGACCTTAAAAGATAAACATATGGGAAACAATGTTGTTTGTGAACAAAAGGAGGTTCCTGAGTTTGTATACACTTTGTTTATACAACTACAGCAGATAAATTTTCTGTAAGCTGGAAATCAGTGTCAGAATAGAACAGTCAGCAAGTCTGGAAAAAAGATCAGAAGATTCTTACATACACTGGAAATCAAAAAAATTCTATGTTGCTGTATTTCTTTCCTTTTCTCCATTGGCTGCTGACAGCATCTTCTCTCCTTCTTTTCAGATTCAGGTCTTGGGGTTATCATCTACCCCCCTTTCTTACTCATATGGCCATGTTACTGCCCAATTTCACTAGTTTCTACTCCACAATGATGCTGAATTCTTGCCCTCATCTCAACAGAACAGACACATCTATTTTCAGTTTCTTAACACTCTCCAACTTTACTGATGTCATCTTTTACAGCTCATTTGAAAATACGCTCCCTTTTACTTGGTGCCAAATATAAATGTCAGTATTGTTGGCCCCAACTTTAAATCGGTCACTAGAAAACTGAATTCCTCTACTGGATATCCCCAATTACTGCATCTTCTCTCTTAATTTATCCTTGTCACATACGTTCCCTCCATATCACTGTTATCCACTATCCTATCTTGCAATATTTTATTTTGGGCTTTCAATTAGATCTTCTTCAAATCAAAGCATTTTAGAACTTAAAAATATCAAACACAAAGTAAAAATATATAGAAATACAGAACTAATACTCCAGGGTTGAACTGTCAGTCATCATTAGAAAGTGAAAACAAAGAATTTCTTGCCCAAAGTGCTTCATCTTAAGCCTATATCTTAATCCTTTAGAGGATTTAAAAGCCTTGAACTCCATTAGAAGTATCATTTCAACTTGCAGCTGAAGTCTTCCAGACAGTTAAACTTCTTTACTGTTACAGAACCTTAGATTTTTGACGTGATTGAAAGTGCCATCTACTGCAAACCTAATACAAGTTTCAGCTCGTGCTCTCACCACCACCCCTGCATAACTTAATGCAAAGCTGTCATGAAAGTTCAGAAGTAGTGATTGCCTGATAGTCAAGAAATTTTCCAATGCTCTTGGAACATTTAAGCCTGCTAAATTTAAGAGACAAGACTATCAGAAAAATCCCAAATCAGAACATTTTAGCAACAGGATTCATGTATTTTACTGCTTTTATTGCTGAAGAACAAGAAGCTTAACAAATTTCTACAGTAGTCTTAGAAAAGCATATATGAATTCCAATAAATCTACATAAAAAGTAACCTTTACCACCTTTTTTTTTTTTTTTTTACTTTCCACAATATTCTGTTTATAGAACATGCCTTAGCTAGAACTAAAATACAGCCCTCGAAGATCCAAGATCTGTTCCTTTTCCTGGTGTTGACTGACCATATAGCTTTCTTTAAAATTACTAGTCTGTACAGAAACAGATTTTTCCATCTATAAAAACACCAATACTCAAAAAAACAAAAAAAAAGGCAAAAAAGCCAAATTAATAATATTGTAGTACTGTAGACATTGTAGTCCTAAAAGACACAAAGTGCAGTAAGGAGAATGTCCTAGAGTTCTATTTCCACCTTTAATGTGGTTAATCCTTTTGCATATCTGCATCCAGACCCTGCCTTCATGTGCTGAACTGCCTGTTTTTCCTATCAAAATCTGAGGCAAAATATGCCTTAATTTTGAGGATTATACCTGGATGATTTTTTTTTTTACACTTCCTGTCAGTCACAAGTATATAAAATGCTAGATTTTCTTGGTTTAGGCTGTCGTGGCAAAGGCATTTATAACAGAATATTTGTATCAGGATGTGGGAGGAAGACAGTAGCTGATACTACTGGAAACAGCAGGGTTAATTTTTCCCTGTAAGCATAACACAATTGAAAGGAAAGGAATTAAAGAAGTTTTAGCTGAGTTTCCTTTCATACCACCTTATTCACACCAGACCTCTCTCTCTGATTCCTAATACCATTAATTCATTTGGAAAGTTTCCTCATACACTAACAAATACGATGCCTATTCTACTGTATCTTACTCTAGGCAACCCAACATGCTCCAAACCCACCCCAGACCATCACAGTCCCTGACATTCACTTTGCTCATGATGGAAGCTACATCACTCTGCAAATTCTTAAGAGAAATATGTGCCTTTAAAGAGTTTTTGCTAGTTTTGGTAAGGACAGGATTTTTAATGACTCAGGGAGCAAAAGTATAAAAGGAAAATAAGAGGGAATCTGCGATTTTAAATATGTGATAGTTTGGTAACTAACAGACAC
The DNA here is from genome assembly GCF_036013475.1 of Columba livia. Lineage (NCBI taxonomy): Eukaryota > Metazoa > Chordata > Aves > Columbiformes > Columbidae > Columba > Columba livia. The sequence continues at coordinate 100,908,344 of NC_088602.1, read as the reverse complement.
AACTAGCACATGGAAGAGAAATGCATGAATCCCTGTGAGCATGTAACCTCGTGATACAGCCTACTGCCATTGCTATTAACAGGCCATAAGCTTTCTAGTGAATTTGCAGGGCCTCAGCACTTGGGTTTGATAAGTCTCTGTCAGAAAGCTTGTTGACCCACTTGTAGAGTTTTGGTTTACTTGGTTTAGCTGTGACAGCAACCTTTTTAATTGATCAGGCCTCTGTGACTAATGTGTTTTATCTTTGTGTGGTCCTACCAGAACTCACAGCTACAAATAACTCACAAATGGCCAGTTAAAGAAATGCAAACTGGGAAGAGGAGAAAACTGGTTTCAGGGGCAACAAAAAGAATACAGAAATGATAACTACCTTATGTAAAGGGCACTATATAGAGAAAATTTGGAACTGTAGGCAAATGAAAAATAGCAGATGTAAAGCATGTTATTAAATATATAAAAATGATCCTAAGTTGAATATCCTAGGTTGAAGAAGAAACTAACATCAGCAACGTCATACTTGTCCCATAAAAGAACATTGGAAACTGACAGCTTACAGTGTTACTCTCAGCAGAATTCCAGAGCTACTGATTTCTGTGTGCATCAAATCTGGGACAGAAGCCTCGTGGGCCTTTGTGATTAGATAGATGCACAGAAGTGTCATCAGACATTCATATATTTTTTTACCACTCCTTTTTATGTTTAAGTGCATGATGATTATTCTCGAACATACTGTTTTCTAAATGATGTTAGAATATTAATAATAAATTCCATTCAGGCTTTCATTGTGTCATTTACAATGCTAGATTCTGAACCAAATTAATCCTATATTCAGCTAGTTGTATATATGTGATTCTACAAATTAAGGAAGCATGGAAAGTATTTGTAATTCAGTGCATTTTTATGAAGTAATATTTTAGTTACTATCATACAGTAGCACATCATGAAGCAAAACTGCTTCACTAAAATCTTAGCTTAATTTGATGTACAATATTAATATCATAAAAGAAAAAAAAAAATATATATATATATAAGAACTGCTAGTATAAAATCATTTACCTCTATGTCTATAGCCAGACTGACAGCACGCATAGCATTCACAAGTATCAAAGCGTTATGCAGAAACTGTTCAGGTGTTCTTGGCTTAGTATACATCCTTACAAAGTGAGTAGCAATCTGGAGAAGAAAAAAATATCAAAGTTTTGTTCTTCCATTAAGCAAAATTACTATGTTTGTATTTTCAGGCTTTCAGCAATCCATGAGGTCTAAATTTTGAACTAAAATTCCCTATGAAGAATATACTCAGAGAAAATAAAAATTAATACTGAAACAGTCACTCTAGACTTACTAAATTTTTTTATTCTTTTTAAAAACCACACAACATAACAATTCTAATGGAAAATAAGGCCTTAATTAACAAACTGTATAAAAAATGCACAATGTCAAGAAAAGTCCTTACCAAATATGGGCAATAAGCTGCCAGCTGTGCTGCCAATACCAGACTGTCTAGAAGATCTTGGTCAAAATTTACTATCCATCTCATCGGAGGTACTTCGCCTGATTTTAAAACAGAACAAGATTAATCAGATTCTTTTCCCCTGAGATGCTTAGTTTTATTCTAGATAGATATGATAACTATGTGAAATGACTGAGTAGAAGAAAGAACAGAAAAAGGAAACATCTGTTCACATGGAGAATTTCTCAGGCACAATTCTCTTCCAAGGCCATTGCTGAAAACATGAAAAATCTCACCTAGAATATTGTAACTATTATTCATACACTGATAGACCTTGTGAGAGTATTCATCACAAAGGAAGGGAAAGCAGGTAGGCTAAACTTAACCTCACAGATCCGGAACCTAAACATGTAAATTTCTTTTATTTTTATAGGCATAACAAACACAAGGCTACAGAAACTCACAAAAATATGCATGAATACTTTAAAGTTGTAATGTTTAAACACACAAGAAGGAAAAGGTTATTAATTTTCTTTAAGGTCATTAAGTTATTTGGCACAAATGCAAAATAAATGAAAGCTAACAGCTCAGTTCCTGCAGCATGGATCACTACTTCTACAATTGTGTTGTAAAAGCCTATGCCTCACAAGGTTATTTTTTTTACATTTCTAATGTTTTTATTTAAAATTTAATTAATTAATTAAGTAAATATAGTTTATTTATTAGTGTTTCTTATTCAAAGCCCTCCATATCTTAAATGTTTAATACAGCATTTAAACAACAGGCTTTTGCTCTTCAGCATCGTAATAAACCATAGGAAGAACACAATCATTTGAAAACTCTCAACTTGAGATATTCTCTAAAAATATTTGCTGACATACCAATGACTAAACGTTTTAAAACAATGTCTATACCAAATTACCAGTACAGATAATGTACACTTTGTGAAGCATGAACATAAAGAAGCTGATCCTTTTTTAAGGAGAGGAAGCTTGTCAAAAAGATTCAAGTACTGAGTCATGCCTTCTCTGTTCTGTTATTTGCAGTTTCTTCCAAATTCTCTTGCAAAAATATCTATTGTCTAATTTAGTTTTATTTTCTTACTGTCTCAGGTCCAAGCTCCCAAATTTAGGGAACATTTTGGACTTCAGCAAGTGGCAAGGTTTTTAGATAAACCAGGACCATGCTTTCTCATATAGGACAAATTACGTGGCTTTTATTTCACTATACATCCAGAGAGGGTATTGTTTACTGAGTTTGAAGTTTCCTAAGAATGCTACAGACCAAAAATCTCCTACGCATTAGAAACAGATAAACATCTTAACACTATAATATAAAGAAATGTTCTTTTCTTTAAAAAATGCTACCATTAAAAGATAAAAAACTACCACTGAACTGTTATGGTAGCAATATAACAATGTTCAGCACAGTCCACTATCTTCATTAGCAAAAGAAGAATTTGAAGGCACCAGTACTTGACATAGAAAGAATTTAAAAGAACAAAAGCGTAAAATGTTTCACCATGTTACACATTTCAGATCCTTATTTCAAGTATGTCTCTATTAAGAGCTTCATTTTACAAGACCACATGAAAGCAGGAGCACAAATCATGTATATTTTAAAGGTCTCTAACTTTAAAGAAAGAATACTATAAACTAAATGGAAGTTCAAGGAAGGGAAAAGGATAGATTCTTTATGTATTTGGAATAAACTTGTCTCATTACGTGGTCAAGAATGTTGAATCTTTTGCTCTCACAAATTAGATGACGCTATAAGACAAGTATTCCTGAGAGTTTTAAACTTGAGACCGTATTTTTGGGTGTGTTACATACTCTATGAATAAAAACGATCAAAACTACACCGATTAAGAAAGAAAGTAGGCTGTATATTAAAAATCGTTAAATTTCTTAAGGTAACCTCATTCACTCTTAAGTGTCTCCAGACATCAGCCAGGCTGATGTAACCGAGGAAGTTATTGTCCAAAAGCCAGGCCACAAATCCAAAAAACAAACAAATTGGAAAAAGTAAATCCTGATCTTAAACTGAAACAGTGCTAACCATTCCATGTAGTGTTGAAGACACTATGAATCTTCAAAATTATTCTTTTACCAGCACTTATTTTGCTTGACTTTCTACTTCTTCGATTGCCTTTACCCACCTACCTTTGTTTGATATTAAATGTGATTGCAAAATTGTAATTAGTGACAGGGAAAAAGTAGATAAATGCTGTTGCTAATGTCAGAACACAATTTATTAACATCAGCTCAAGTAACTTCGATTGGTTGCCCAAGAAGTACAGTTAAATCAAATTTGAAAATAACTAGCTGTTACAGATACAGGCATAAATTTGGTTGTGGAACTCCTAATTTATACCAAACAGATTAGTTATAAGCTTATAAAATTGTTCTACAGTGCTATAAACACTGTGTTTCAGACTAAACTTAGGAGAAAAACTATTCAAGAACCAAATAGAATAAAAAAAACATGGGGCAAACCATTAAATAGGAAGTACATTCAGATGGAATCCTATATTCATGCAAAATAAAGATATCAAATTATGACCTCAAATAAAAATTAGTACTAGGAAAGGCTCATGTTTAAATACTTGCTGTATAATAAGCTAGCTAACACACAAGATAATTTTATCTAATTTTGACTTTATATATCATAGAAGAGTGAAATTTCATGCAATTTTCATGAATATACAGAAGTAATATTTGACATGCATATGCTTTGCACCAGGAGGTGCTCGTTCATTATGACCCCACTAAGACACTCAGACTTCATTAAGTATCACTTCCAGTTATTGGAGCTAACGCTATAGGGAAAAAGAGCTTATTACAAATAACCTTACATCTCTTTAGACACTCGGAACCCCAGGTTGTGCAGCACTGGAACTGACCTCCACTCAGGATGCAGCGCACTGTAGAGATGCAGTCTGTGGGAGGGTTACCTCTTATAGGATTTTGTTAAAACAAAAGACTTCTGCTACTCATTTCCACTGTCAGATCAAAATGACATTAACATGAGAACTTGGTGCTGCAGTTTTAGTTAGTTACAGACAAGGACACACTGGTGGCGTAATCACTGGCACCAAGTGAGAGCTGCCTACGGACTCCTCTGTTACAATCAGCTGGAGAAGTTGACCCTGTAGCCAAGAGAGAAGCACAACACAGCCCCATGCCTGCTCAGGTTAACTGTCATGTGGATCACTTGGCTCCTTTATGCACAATTAACTTCTTAGGAAGAAGTTAGGATCACTGCAACATATTAATGTTTTGATATATTTTGGTAAATTTAAATTTGGAGAGAAGTTCCCCAAAATGGTTTAATTAAAAATTATAACCAAAAAAAAAAAAAGTACCCTTCACAGAAAATACCCAACGCAGAAGTGTTTTTCATTAACAAGTACTTTGTGAGGAAGCATTTGGTACAGCTTCAGAATTATCTTTTGTTGATTTTGAAAGTGAAAAAAAAAAAAAAGTGAAGGAATCAAGTCTTCCATTAGTGATCCAAAATTGCATTTGAAGTACCAGCCAAAAATAATTATTTAGAAGACAATTTTGTACAGAACTTCTTATGACTTGACACAAAAAAGGCATTCAGGAAAAAAAACATACTCTGTAGGGAAAGATCCTCTTTGTGGCATAGGCACCAGATAAAGAGCTTCAGAAGGATTTGGTGTGCTATTAAGAAAGATATTATACACCTAAAACAACCTTAGAGCCTGATGTTTTAAGAGCCAGTCAGTTCTAATGGGGGTTTTTTGTTGTTTGTTGGGTTTTTTTAACCTCATGCTTATGTACAATGATGTAGGAATAAAGATGTTGTTTTGTCTACCTTACCAGAAATTTAACATTACCCCTACAAAAGACTTTCAAGCAGGGTGCTAAAGATAATTTCATTAAGTGCTACAATAAATACCCTGCACAAGTCGAAAAAAGAATGTATCAACAATTCAGTTGGAAAGTTATTAGAATATTAATAATTAATTAAAATTAAATAATTGTCAACCTACAAACTTCTGTAACATACTCTAAGCCAAATCTTTCTTTCAAGATTCTTTTGTTTGGTTGGTTCATTCTGTCATTTATGGAATACAGATGCCTCAGCATCTGAAATACTTAAATGTCTATCACTTCACAGTGGCTATTTGAAGATACTTCAGCATATTCACATAGCTCTAGTAAGAAATAATAGAAGCAGATGCTGCACCAAAGACACGTAATTTAGTTTACCACTAATGATTTTAGTTTACCACTTCTTTGTGGTGATGTTTAGACTTGGTCCCAAATCCCTTATTTTTTCCTATTCATGCTGTAATGTGACTTCAAACATTATTTCAAATGAAAGATCAGCAGGCCAACGAGTTTGAAAGCTGATGGCTGCTGTTGCCCAATGATCTGTCTCATCACGCTCTTCAATCTTTTCCCACTTCTTCGGTTCAAACATTCAATTACAGTCAACAAGATTGGCTTTCACAGCCTTACAATCTTGGATCTAAGCATGTGTAACTTTAGCCAACATCTTCCCCTTCTGTCTAAAACCTATTTGCCATTTCAGAAGACAGATGGAGATCTTACTATGAATGAATCGTTATATAAAATATGTTCTGTCAAATTTTAATTCTGTTAACAATTACACTGTTCTCAAACAGGCTCTCTTCTTCTGGAAGGTCCTAAAGTGTTATTTTGTTCCATTTTAAGTCTTATAAAATAACCTCTAATAGTTTAAATAAAAGAACTGGCTTAAAATGAGAGGCAAACTTTATCCTCCTTTTTACAGAAAGCAGGAAGTTTCTTCTAGAACATTAAAAAAAAAAAAAAAAAACATATTTCAAATCACTATCTAAAAAATCTTTTCTGAAGAAAATTTAATCCATTTAAGATTTCAAATGATGTTTCTTTTATTGTCATTGTTTCATTATTACAGACAGAAAACAATTGACATTTTCTTCTAAATATTCATGTAATGTACAGTTAAAAAATACCAAAAAACTGTTTAGAAGGATATTAGAATGGAAATTTAATTTTCTGTAAGTTTGTAAATCAAAATTAAAACGTTCATTTATTAATTTATTTTTTAAGAAATAATTTAAAAAAAAAAAGAAATGGACAGTTCACCATGTAAGAATTAGTTTTTTCCTATTATTTAACTGAAACAACTTTTTTCAAGCAGAAAACTCCAAGTTAAAGGGTCCTTGATAACTCTGGAGGGCAAGGTACCGAAGATGAAGTCTGACTGGATATATAACATCTCCCTGTTACCTGTGACAGGAGCAGAACATAGTAAATATCAGCCTCAACATCTAAATCGGGACGGGATTAATTTTAACTAAATGCAGACCTCCATTTTACAAATGTCAACAGTAGGAGACATAAATTTCATCCCAACTCCTTGGTAAATTGTTTGCAGGTATTTCAAAAATATTTAATGTAGTCACTGCAAAAACAAAGTTAGTCTTTTTAATATAAATCCATCATATTATTGATCATAGTTGGGACCTATAAAATTCAATAATCTGTTCTCTTTTTTTATTAATAGAACTCAGACTCATTCTCAGTATACAATATTGGTATTTTTAATAAATCACTATTTCCACATTTTTAACTTTTAAGATTAACTACTTCTGCTTTCATTTTAAATTAGGTCTAATATTGAATTGTTCTTCAGGTTAGTCATCTAGATTGATTTGCTCAGCCTGGTTACAAAAACTCATTAAACTAGATGCTTCAATCAAAAAGTAAACTTTATTGTTTAACATATTTTAACTTTAAATGTTACTTTAAGCATACCAGTAGCTACCTTTATGCTTCTGATGAGAATATTACTTGAGCACGCTTGTCCCTTACATTGATGTACTTTCTTCTATCTCCACTAATACTTTAATGTTGGTAGAATTGTCTGCATGGCAGCAAAGTGGGTGTGGGGCTTAAAAAAAAAGGGTAAAACATTTCTTTATTTTTTTAATCTGGATCACACCAATCTGGTTTACCATGCAGCCACATAAATGGCTGTGCCTGTGGAAATGAAACATGGTAGTACTATTGTTTAAAAAATATTTATTGAACTGTAGTTTTATAGCCTATGTAAATGAGAACATGAAAAAAAAAATAAAAAGTGAAATACTTTCCCACGTTGACTAATTAAATATTTTTATAACTATTTTTTCTTGTTTTCCAGTCAATTCTTCTACTAGCAATCAACCTACTTAAATGCTTGTGAATAAATTAGTCAGAAAACATAATTTATTTTTCCTTGTTAGATCAAATCTAGCAGCAAATCTGCCAGCTAACCACTCTACTATAATTAAGTTTTTAAATATAATTACTCAGTTTCAGTAGAAATAAACAGTGGAAATCAGAAGCCTTACTCAGGATTCCTCATTTTCTTCTAAGCAAATAAATGTATTGAAGTTCATTTGTATCGGCACTTATTGGAAAAAAAAAAAAAAATAAAGTAGCATTAAAAAAAAAAACTACTAGTGGATCTTTAAGATAAAGATTCCCAGCCAAGATCGTGATGAAAGCCAGTTTGATGGGTGTGGGAGGCCAAAAATAGCTTAAAATGTGAATGCAAACAAGTAGCATATAACTTTGTCTGGTTGGAGGGGGGAGGAGAGGAAATTGTCCAAAGTTGAACTTCTTAATTCTGATACAGATTCCTGCTACCTGCCAGCTGCTTCCAATAGGGAGTGGCTGCAAATTTTGGTAACATCTAGACTAAAGTGGCATGTTCTGAATCCTCCCATTAATGAAGAAGCATGAGACAGAAGCACCAATAAGGCCAATCACAAGTTACACTTCTGCACATGGACTATTCAGGTTGACAAAACTTGGAACTTTGAGTTATGGAAAGAAGAGACCAAAAAGAAGCATTCCCAAAGAGCAGCAATCTTGATGACACAACAGGAGACTCGAAAGAAGGTGAAGATTTCCTAACTGGATGAAGGATCTTGGAAGGAGGAGAAAACCCTGAAGATCAGAGAAATGCATAAAGGCAAATGGCAGCAAATGCCCAAGGACTTTGGTGAGTGACTCCTGAGACTGGTAACTGTGAGCAGCAACATGAATTGACATGACATCTGTGTGATCTTCTCAGACCAGTAGCAACCTCCCTGCTAGAAAGGGAATTTGATACTTTGTGAACATAGCACTGTGAGGAGTGACTGTCTCTTGTGCCAAGGCAGGTTTGGATTGGATATTGGGAAAAAATTCTTCACGTAAAGGGCTGTAAAGCACTGGAACAAGCTGCCCATGGAAGTGGTGGAGCCACCATCCCTGGAGTTTAAAAGGCATGTAGATTAGGTTCTTAGGGACATGGTTTAGTATTAGAGTTAGGTTATGGTTGGCTTCGATCATCTTGGGGGTCTCTTCCAACCAAAATGATTCTATAATTCTATCATATGGTATAAGAGTTCTGATCTTTCTGGTTCTTCAATAAACCCCAGTATCCTGATCCATCACAGGCTGTCATTTATTCTGTCTCACCCATGACAACAGGTGAAAATACTTCATGAAAGAAAATAATCACACAGGATTAACTTAGAGCAGACATTCAGTCACTGTTATGTAGTAAAACCAGACATTTACTATGGTTATGTATAGCTAAAGTATATTGTAAAGCTAAAATATATTGCAGATGCATCTGCAAGTGAACTAAAAGGAGTTCTGTTTCAATTGTTCAACACTAAAGGAAGCAACGTTCATACTCAGTTCAGTGATTTGGGACTAACTTAATTCCTGCATTTATTTATTTTTAATAGGCTATTTTATTTTTAACTTGTAGTGGCACCATGCAGCATACGTGCAGTAATCAAGAACAACAGCACTGACCAACTTTCTCGTGGCAGTGTGTTTTTAAGAGTTGGTTTAACCTGCCCTCTCTTTTCATGAAGCATTTCCAGATAGAAACAAAGTTTTTCAATGGCAGTCTAATTATTAATTTCCATATTTTAATTATTTTTAATTGAATAAGTCCAGATTTATTGAATTTTTTAAAATTCTATTGCTTTTAAGAGTCTCTGAAACATATTTTACATCAATTATTTAATACATAGTCTCACTCCTAATTCATCCTGAATGTAGAAAATTCAGATTTGTCAAAATCAAAATTTAGGTAAGAATGTTTTCAGATTTAGATGTTTTCCCTCTCTTGTCCAAGAAAGAGAAATAAAAGATCAAACACTCTTCATTGCCACTCTTTGGGTTGGATTTGGGTTCATCCTCTGATGAATAAATAGCACATAAGGCTACAAGTTTTTGCAAAGCTTTTTTGCCAAAATCCTTAGTTTTCAATGAATCAAAAATAAGTGGTTTTATACATATATTATTAGATTTGAAGCCTCAAGATTTCTTGCAGGGTATGAAGACTACTTTTCAATGGCGATAATCAAGGAAACATCTGTAATGATTCTCCAGTAAAATAAGCAATGACTTATTTGTTGGCAGAATAGCATGCAACAGTCACCATAAACTGCTCTAGGCTGAATTTTGTCTATGTAACAGGTAGAAGATAATGTGGACAAAGAAGAAATACTAGATATTTTAATTTCACATTTTCTCTCATAAGGAAGCAAGGAAAAAGCAGTGTAGGAAGAAGGTGCTGTTAGGTGGAGCACACTGAAAAACAGTAAGCCTAATTATTGGCTGTCCACAAATCAAACTGCAAAGTCCTAGACTATAGACTATTTAATATTTTCATATGCAACTGGGAAAATCACATAAAACTGCCTTAGTCCAATCCAGAGATAATATCAAGTAGGTTAAAAGAATTGACTCTGGGAAAAAGAATGTGTTGCAAGTATTCGTGAGGAAAGGACTGTAATTTAAGCTCTTCAACAATTGGAGTAATGATCTGGAAGAAATGGGATAAAATCCAATAATGATATGCACAGTGTATTACACTTAATTAAGAATAATTCATTATACAAATACTACATGGAAAATTGAATAGATAGAAATTCTGCAGAAAAGAATCTGGAGATAACAGCAAATCTCATATTGTTGCAGAAAAAGCAAATACTTGGCTAGGATGCATAAAGAGTTGGATCTTAAAAAGGTAGACTGATCCTTTCACTTCTGTTCAGTTCTAGTGAAGTGTCACCTTGTATAAAACCCAGAAATTGGTACAAAATTTCAAGAAAGGCATGAATTAACTAAGAGAGCACCAGAAAAAAAAACAAACCAACCAACCAACCAACAATCGCCACCACAGAAACACTGAAAGAATGGAATTGTTTTGCCAAGAGGGGGTGAGGAAATAAATGAAGCAAGACATAACAATTTGTATATATGTACAAAGTCACCAGAAAAGCAAAGATCTACTGCACACCTCTTTTTAGAAGAGGAAGAATGGACTTAAACTCTAGCAGAGGAAATTCTTGGTTAGGTTAGACAACAGAAAAATCTTTCAAATGGAAATGAGAAGTGAGGGGGAAATACTGGCAGATACTGCATAAAGTGGACCATGGAATTTCCTTTTTCAGATTTTTATGACAGTCTAGGCCAGTACCTGTGGAGTACACTACAAGTATAGTCAGTTTAGTCTTTGCACATCAGAATGAAACAGATTATTTCTGTTATCTTTCTCCCTTTCCTGCCTTCTCTGCTTAACTGTGGGGTTTTTCAAGCTTTGCTTTTATTAACTGATGCATCAGTATGCTTTATCTCACTGATTAGTTTATGCCTGCTTTGTGCTCCAAACCCCAGAAACGTACAATTTACTTTCCACTATCTGCTTTTATTACAGTTCCCCCAACATTTTGAAGTCGCCCTTTATACCTCCCATAACACATTATTCTATCTCTCACCCACTGTAGAAAAAGATCTGTTTTAAGAGAATCATATTAAAAAGAAATATTGCCAAATTTTTTTTTTGTAATTAAGTATCTCTCTGAAGATAGATGGTAGTGTTTTTATTCAAAGAAACATCCCAGAAAAAATGGCTAATTGGATCGTGAGCTCCCAGCAATCTCTGAAGCCATTCTCCCCTATGGTTATGAAGTCAAACATTTCACTTTTCCAAAATAAAACAATCCACTGTTAGCAGTGAAAATAAAATCTTTAAAGCTGTTGGCCTCTCTCCTGAAAACCAGGGAGAAATTATCTCAAATTTTATTTTAAATAGATACACAAAGGTACCCTAAAGGTCAGTCCTACAAGAAAAAACAAATAAACAAACAAACAAGCAAAAAAACACCAGTATAAAATGGTTGGCAAGCCAAAATTCAGAATCTTTATCTTCTTTCTGGTAGAAGAACACTGTTTAGCCCTCCCCAAAAAACACTACACTTAAACAATTCTTCCACTACACACACCACATTACTTTTGTTCTGGAAAAAAACTGACCATTAAAAATTATCATTAATCTTAAAAGAAAAATTTTGATAAGAAAGGAAAAAAGTTGTTACGCACAAGTATGATGTATCGTTATTACCTGGATAAGAAGATCATCCAGAAAAAACAAAACGGTCTTATACCAAGCATTAAAACTCTTAAAGGATCAGATTTGGTTTAATCTACTAAGTATAAGAGTTATTTTATATGAAAAGAATAGCAATAAATCTTTAAAGAAAGTACTGTGTTTCTTGTGAAGCTGTTTTCACAAGCAATAAAAAAAACTAAATTCTTGCTATCCATTGCAAAATCAACAGATATATATATTTAATGAGGGAAACAGATGTCTTCACAAATGATAAATCTTTCTTATAGCTACAAGCAATTATTTCAAAATCTGAGTTACTAAAAAACAGAGGGAAAAAATAAATATGGTTAAGCTAATATTCTATAAAAGTTTCCAAATATACCTACTACATTCAGATAAAAATTTTGAAACTAATACCTTTAATGATCAAAGGTATGAGGTGGCGCTTTATAACAAAATAATAAATTAGGCTACAGAACTACAAAGGAAAACTTACAGTTGAGTTGTCATATGACAGCAATCTATATAAGTAAGCATGACATTGAGAATGTGAACCAGACCTTATTGTTAAATATCTCAGCAGAATATACAAATTTGTCAGTAAAGTACCAAATTACAGTATTAAGCAGTAAAGTTGAAACAAAACATTTTACATACACTATAGATATTAAACATATTTACTGCGTCAGAATGGTGTGATTCTATAAGTTTTCACAGATTCAAAATACAATTAAACAAATTCACAGAATAAAAACTAGTACAACCGTACAGTACTAGTACCACCTTCACCTCAAGTAGTCTCGAATTTCAAATCAGGAAGTCTTAGAGTATGTATGTATAAAGTATGTATAAAGTATTGCTATATGTTTGCACTGTTACTCATCTCTAAGCACCTTCTATTGGAGGAAGAATACTGATCCAGATAGACCTTTAAACTGCCAGAGTATGTCCTTTCTAATGTAAATTACCGCAGTAATAATGGCGTATAATATTATATACCAACTTCCTATTCTGAGATCTGAAAATCTCTGGAGGTGGAACTAATCTATAGCTATAATAACACCTATAGTCCTGTTTCAATAGCTTAAATCTGGTACTGAATATTACAAATATTTACAGAAGAAATCTGTCACAGTAACCTTTTCTCTAAGTGTTGACATTAGAGCCAGGACATGGTTTTAAATGATGGTACCAAAATATACAACACTGAGCATAATAAAGATGAGAGTACATATGCATTTGAGTACTGAACAAACAAACAACACTATTGTTTTTCCTAAAATGTATTTAGGATTAACAGAATGATATTTTATCTACCCTCAGCACATACAGCATGTGAGACTACATTTATCTTAAAACGGAGAACAAGAAGTCTTTTATAAGAAACTTGTAGACAAGTTACAGTTCCTACTTCAGGCAGAATACTATAACCATTGCTCGTCGACACTGATAATCATTCTTCTAAGAACTCCTGAAATACCAGGGACAGATCTATTTAATACCACTGACAGTTTGTAATAACTCTAAGCAGAAAAGTTCAAGAAGGACCACATGGGGCAATGACAGAAAAACAGACACCCTGGGGATATGTCTCATTTATTCCCATCTGTTGCAGAAGGCTTTTGCCCTGAGGCAAGAACATTTACCTTTCTGTTCCTAATAAATTTTTCCAATCATCTTTTGCTATCTGTGCAGTTCTAGTTTATTTCGCTGATTTTTTATCCCAAATAATATCTTAAACTGACAAATTCCTTAGATTTATATGCATCACATAAGTATAGTGCTACCTTACATCAGTCTCCATTTTGTTGCTTTTCAACAGAAAATTTCCATTTGTAAAGGGAGCTAGTTTTAAAATCACTAAGTGGTACTAGAAGCCTCTAGAATAAAACGTCACCTTTGACACTATTTTTTTGTCATGGCATTTCACTTACAGATCACTTTGATTTAAAATGCAGTAAGTCACAGCAATTCATTACAGCACACCTGGCTTCTATACTGGTTCCAGAAATACTATAATCCCTTCATCATCTCATTTAGTAAAAAAAGAAAGAAAGAAAAAGGAAAGCTAACCACTGTTTTCAGTGAAATTCACAGTTTGATACTTAAAAAGAATTAACAGAACCTTTTTAAATCTTCATGGTCTGAAATATATTTTCTCTTCACAAAATACCTCAAGTTGTATTACTAAATCCACAGCTATACCATACTCATTCTACATATTTAGTATGCACTGCATAAGTAGCATTAATTACACAAGTAATAAGAAAACTTATTTATTCTAATTAACATAAAAACACTGCAAAGTGCCTTGTTTAGCTGAAAGTGGAATAGCTGTGTAGGCATCTCAAAGTGTACTGTAAGTAAGGAAACAAAATTTCTGGATAAATATTTACCCAGTTATTCCTACTTAGGTCATTTAGTTTTTTGAGGATCAGCGTATATGTATATACACATATACATTTTTATATGTAAGAATTCATGTCTACACAGGTGTATATGTGTATGTATATATGCATACACACAAATATATACACAAATATAGGCGGTCATAAGAGTTAGGCCCTTTTTTTTTTTTGAAAGATCTTTTCAACAGTTTTCCAAATATTAATATTTTGTATCTTTCCAATATAGAGCTCTAAGGACTATCTTTATTCATACTTCTATTTCCCTGAAGCTACATAATGCCAGCCAGTATAAACCCATAAAATTGTGCAAACCAAAATATTTTTATACTACTCCAAAGTCTTAAAAGGTAAGTTAAACATGGAGTTTTGCCTATTTCTCAACTGCATATGAACTTAAAACTTGGGAAGGTAATTATTTTTCTCTTTTCTATCAAATAAAATCCTGATATGATCTCCTGGGTTTTTCAGCTATCAGGAATGAGATACAATGCAAATCTTAAACACAGAGTATTCAGGTTGAATAAGAAAGGTGAGCAGGACAGAAAATCCTACCTATTGGACTTCATATTTACATATTGTACTTAATTCTTATGTCTTCTGTGTAAATCAGGAAATATAACACAGAAAAATGATTAAAAACTTTGCTAATTTACATTTCAGGAAATAATTTCCAAGACTTATCAGTCAAGACCAATGTTCTCCATGACATTTTCTTGGAAGGCAGAATTAATATACTTATGATGGCAGTTCATTAGATACTCACTTCCCCTTCTTTAATTCAGCTTTTTCTCAAGTGTGCAAAAAGCAAGATTTGTTCATTGAGAGAAGCCTGTTTTGCAATGTTTTTAACTGAAA
The DNA here is from genome assembly GCF_036013475.1 of Columba livia. Lineage (NCBI taxonomy): Eukaryota > Metazoa > Chordata > Aves > Columbiformes > Columbidae > Columba > Columba livia. The sequence goes on along the minus strand of NC_088602.1, from coordinate 100,893,203 downwards.
GAAATCTTACATGAAATTACATAAGATTCTTCCTTTCTACCCTTCAAAGACAAAAAATACTTTAGCTCTTGTTTCTCCTTTGTCTCTAAAGAGCTATCAAATCGAGAAGCAAGAAATCATAAACTCCATAAATACTCTTTCTAAAAACTGGGAAGAGGAAAAAAAGAGATGTGAGAGGAAAGGGTAGAAAAAGAAAAATTTGTGAAAGCAATGCAAAGACTGTGCTTTTTAATTCTTGTACTAGAAACAACCTTAATTAAAAGCTCTAGAGAATCAGTTTTAAAATAAAACAAAATTCTACTTAATTATCATAGGATTTTGTGAAGACATCATCTCATGCTAAATCTCTCCTTCCTCAAAATTTTACTGCAGATACTATGCTAAACTGATTTCAAAATTAAAAAAAAAAAAAAACCTCACAATGAATAAAATGCATCAAAACCAAAACTTTCCTACTCAAGAGTAAGATTCTTGAGAGATGAATCTAAGCCAAACATTGTCAGAGAAACCTATATGGGCACTGGATCAGCAATTCCCTTGCCTCTTAAGCAATTCGTATTACATTCAAATAATTCATGCTTCCTCTCTTACCATTACTACTGCCCATATAATGCCTTAAGTGGGCACTGAATCTTATATTTAATGCATAATTAATGTGTCAGTAGAATAGGCAAAGTTGCATTTTGCAGCTTTAGTCCATTTGATCTCAAGGTTCAAACCTGCTTTCCATTTTGTAGTCAATAAGAAATAGTGCAAGACTGCCCTCTGAAAACATATGCTAAGCTGCTTTTAAAACATTTATTTTTTAGAAGCAGTAGAGGCAGAAAATGTGGAGATAGTAAACTCCTTGTTAATGCTAACGAGATCTTAATTCTTGCAAGAGAAGTGTTCTGATGAAATAGTTATCTTCAACTTTAGAAGGAAGTAGTAAAGATGTATAGCAAAAAATTTGCACTGCAGTGGCTTAGGCTTGGCTCACTGTCACATTTCACTTTAAGTAGCCTAGGTATCAGAGGAAAGACTGAGAAATGTGACCTGGATAGGTCTTCATTTATTTCATATGAATGTATCACCCAACTGATGAGTTTGAGCTGAAAGCAGCTCCATGGTAAAGACATACTGCTGATCAGGGCTAATTCTTTCTGCAAGGCTGAGCGTTTGGATGATAACATGCAGAGACACAAACATCAGGCACAAAGTGGTACTTTCTCTCTGATCTATACTGTAGCAAGAATGAAAGAATTAATCCCTCTCTTAAAATTAGTGATATTAAGTTAATAATAACAACAAAAACTCATACAAAATTGAGCATATTTTGGACTTTCGTCAGTTGGGTTGTATGAACACTTGCTATACTTGGACTAACTTTTTTCCTTATGATACCTTTAACAGTTCCTCTGGGGAAAAAAAAAAAAAAAAAAAAAAAGAAAGAAAAAAAAGAAAAAAGCCTGTTTAAATGCTTCATTTAAGGCTAACATGATTAAAAATGTCACAATAACTAAGTATAAATGTGACTATTAACTTTAATATCATAAACTTTAAAGGACCAATGCTATATAAGAATATTAAATCTGCTGAGAGATAGAAATTCTTCTCCAGTGTGTCATGCTAAAAAACAAATCCAGTCTAATGACACCTGAGCTACATTATTAGTGACCAACCTCCAGCTGGACTTTGTGCCAGGTACCATGACCCTTTAATCCTGGCAGTTCATCCTAATTTCAGTCCGCATCACTGTTCTCTTTATTTAGTCTATACTTCATTAGTTTGTTTATGAGTGTGTTATGGGAGGCTGCTGAAGGCCTTGCCAAAGTTGAAATAAACAACAGCCACTGATCTCCACATGCCCACTGAGTTTGTCATGTCGTTGCGGAAGGGAATCTGGTTGGCCAAGCATGATTTCCCCTTCGTAAACTCACGCTGACTACTCCCAAACAATTTATCCTTCATATTTTTGGAAATGGTTTCCATGTTTATTCACTCCATCGCGATCCCAAGAAAAAAGATGAGGCTTACTGACCTGTAGCTCCTTGGGTCCTACTTCTTCCAAATAGGAATGACATTTGCTTTCTTCCAGATTTCCCCCCAGCTGACCTGGCCTCTCCAAGATTACTGAGTGTGGCCTCACAGTGACATTAGCCAGCTCCTTCAATACTTCTTGGTGCATCCCATCAGGTCTCATGGACTTTCATTTGTCAAATTTGTTTAAGTGCTCCCTAATCTGATCCTCCTCCACCAAGGATAAGTCTTCTTTGCTCCAGACTTTTCTATTCATCTTGAGGAGCTAGGATTGTTCAGTGCCAGTCTTACCAGTAAAAACCAAGAAAGAAGCATTGCGTACCTCAGTCTTTTCTGTGTCCTTTGTCATCAGAATCTCTGCCCCATTTAACAAAATAACAGCACAGTAGCAGAAATCAATTCATTTCGAGGCAGTAAAAGCAAAAATATAAGAGGAAAGTGAAGGCTAAAATAGAGGATTCAAAGAGATCTTGAGGCAGATGTCTGAGGAGCAGAACAGTATAAGACCACACAGTTAAGAACTTTTATAATGCAGAGGTATAAGAATAAGACTATCAATTTCATAATTTGACCAAATTTTGTCTTTTTTTTTTAAATTACTGCAACTTTAGCAATGCTTATTTATGTAATTTTGGAGAGAAATGGAAATAGAAGGAAAAGGGCATGATCACATGCATACACCAAGCTACTTCTTTTGTCCTCTAGCAAACAGAATACAGAACTCATAAAGCAGAAAAGCTATATACAAGTTGATATAGCAAGGCAGCATCTGTAACTTCTGACAAACAGAAAGCATATATAACCTCTGCCTTCTCACTCATTTCAATCTTGCACTTCCCTGAAAGCAGAAAAGTGTAATTAAGCAAAATTGTGAGAGAGAACTATACTACAAATAAATATTACCCTAGCAGTAACCATAACATTCATCTTCACCTGTGACTCAGAGCCAAATCTGCAACAAGGTCTGCACAAACGAATACATTAACCTAGTGAGTTGTCTGTCCTGTTAGCATGGTTTAGTGGAAGAATATAATGCAAGAAATATTTCACCTTTTTTACAATCTTTCCACACAGTTTTCCGATTCTTCTCATAATGTTTATTCAGCCAGGTGAGGATGGTTCGTTCATATGAAGAGTATATATTACTGGATAAAGGTTCTGATTTTATTCTTGGCATGTTCTGCATGCTTTCCAAGCTGAATGGATCACTGGTTTTATGTGAAGAAACATGTGCAAGAACAAACACCTGAAATTAGAAAAAGTGTTTTTAAGCATGAAATGTAAAAAGAACAATTTCAAGTTGAATGATAAAAACAATCACTTCAAAGTCAAAAGGTTTTCGAATTTAGAAAATATTTGAGAGATCACACATTAGCATAAACATATAATGCACAAGAGAAAAGATTTGCTGAGGTCGACTGGAAGTTGGCAAATGTTGTCCCAGTTTTCAAGAACAGTAGGAAGGAAAACCCTGGTAATTATAGGCCTGCAGTCTCACTTCAGTGTCTAATAAAATTGCAGAGGTTATTCTGGGAGTTACTGAAAAAACAATTGAGAGTCAATGTAGTCATTGTTCAGAGACAGCATGGGTTCGTGAGGCTAAAGAGGTCTGGATAGACTAGAGAGGTGGGCAATCAACTGTATCAAATTGAACAAGAGTAAATGCTGGATTCTGCACATGAGGTGAGGTAATCCTGCTTAAACAAAGAAGCTGGCGGATGAGATGCTGGAGAACAGCACCTTGGAAAGAGATCTGGGGGTCTGGGTCAATGGCAAGCTGAACATGAGCCAACAGTGTGTCCCGGCAGCCAAAAGGACCAGCTGTGTCCTGGGGTGCATCAAGCACAACATAGCTAGCCAGTTGAGAAAGGTGATTGTCTCACTCTGTACTGCACTGGTGCAGCCCTACCTCAAGCACTGTGTGCAGTTTTGGGTGCCTCAGTAGAAGAAGGACATCAAACTCAGAGTGTGTCCAAAGGAGGGCAACGAAGATGGTGAAAGGCCAGACTTATGAGGAGGACCTGAGGTCATTTGGCTTGTTCAGCTTGGAGAAGGCTGAAGGGTGACTCATCACAGTTTACAACTTCCTCAAGGTGGACAACAGAGAGGGAGGTGCTGATCTCCTTTTTCTAGTGACTAGCAATAGGACACAAGGAAAGGGAATAAAGCTGCTTCAGGGCAAGTTCAGATTGTTTTTCATGAACTGCTACAGTATAGGTGCTTTCAACAGGGTGCAGTCCTTCGGGAGCTGACTGCTCTAAGTGTGGAACTCCCATGGAGTCACAAGTCCTGCCAGAAAACCTGCTCCAATGTGGGCCCCTCTCTCCATGGGGTCACAGCATTCACCTGCTCCAGCATGGGGTCCTCCACTGTGGACCTCCATGGGCTGCAGGGGCACAGCTGGCCTCACCATGTTCTTCACTACAGGCTGCAGGGGAATCTCTGCTCTGATACCTGGAGAACCTCCTCACCCTTCCTTTTCACTGACCTTGCTGTCTCCATGGCTGTACTTCTCACACCTTCACACTCCTCTCTTCTGGCTTGCTGTTGCACAGCAGTTTTTTTCCCCTTAAATATGTTATCCCAGAGGTACTACCACCTGGCTGAGCTGATGGGCTCACCCTTGGCCAGTGGTGGGTCCATCTTGGACCCAGCTGGCATTGACTCTGTGGGACATGACAGCAGCTGCTGACATCTTCTCACAGAAGACACCCCTGTAGTCCTTTGTTACCAAGACCTTGTCACGTGAATGCAATACAACACCTGAATGAATCATGTCACTTCAAGTTACCTTTAGAGTTTCATCTCATCAGGAAAAAAACTTCAAAAACAAAACAACACACATGCATACTATTAATTTGGGGTTTTTTTTGCTCTATGCTAATCTTTCATGCAGCTATGAATAATTTCACAAACTGAAAAAAAGAGCAGTGTGACTTGCTTTCTGGCCACTATGATTGCATTCTTCTATATCCATGTTGTCATGTGTCCTTTCACGGGTCTCAGCCTACACGTCCATCTTATTTGTTACCCTCTCGGTGTTTTTCCTTCTTTAACACAGTTTTTGCCATTCTTTATTACGCTTTTTCAGTAAATAGCCACATAATCACAGAATAGTTGAGGCTAGAAGGCACCTCTGGGGATTATCTAGTCCAAACCTCCTGCTCGAAGCAGAATCAGCTACTGTAGGTTGAAAGCATCATGTTCAGTTGGGTACTGAATATCTCCAAGGACGGAAAGTCCACATATCATCTGGGCAACCTGTTCCAGTGTGTGACCACCCTCACAGTAAAAAAGTTTCTTATGTTTAAATGGATTTCCTGTATTTCAGTTTGTGCCTACTGACTGTCACCATGTAATGGGTGCTACAGAGGAGTCTGGCACTGTCTTCTTCACACCATCCCATCAGGTATTTACACACATTAATAAGATGTCCCTTGAACCTTCCCTTCCCCTGGATGAACAGTCTCAGCTCTCCCAGTCTCTCCCTGTATGACAGATGATCCAGTCTCTTAAATCATCTTTGGGACCCTTCACTGGAATCACACTCTAGTGTGTCCATGTCTTTCTTGTACTGGGAAGCCCAGATAATAATTATATTTTTCATTTATTTTCCATCCATTTGAATAAAAATAAAAAATTATTTCCTTTTAGGCATACAAGCATTATTGATCACTGGTGAGCATATCAGATTTACTTTGGAAAACATTATTTAGACATCAAAAATATTTATGTAACATCAGTTAAAATAAATAACATTTGAGAAGTCCATAGTGACCAAGTTCATTATATCTTAAACGAATAGGTATTATAAAAATGCTTGCCTAATTTAAAATTCCATTCTATTGTAAGATAATAAAAACCATGGCTGTGTCTATGTCTAGTCAACTAAGTATTTACAGTGAAAAGTGTTTCTAACCAGAGTAACAAAACAAAACAAAAACAGAAGCATGGAAGAGTTTTCTTTATTCATAAGAAAATATTTCTGTAATATTTAATCCTACAAAATGTAGACAGTTCTACCATAGCTTTTCCTAATTGAAACACACTAACACACTGCTAAATTTTCAGAACTAAATTAAAATATTCTCACTCTTTTTTTTTTTTTTTTTTTTCTCTTAGTTAAAGAGAAATAAAACTCTTAAAACTATTTCATTTTAAATATCTGTTTGGGAAAAAAAAAAAAAAAAACACAACACTTGAATATACCACAGATCTTGTTCAAAAGAGTATTTTGCCATCAATTCTTCAGAATGTCAGTAGGAAATGTATCACAATTTACCTTGTATACTTGCAGTAGCACATCTGTCCAAGCTCGTTTGCTCATTGTCTCAAAGACTCTGTCCTCCAGAACAAAGAGATGATAGTCACTAAATATATCTGGGCTTTTCACACCTCCGTTTTTCAACTCAGCCGCGTGACCCTTTAAATAAAAGAAGGGGATTTAGTTTTGATATTCATTTCAGCACTTTGGATAGTAAACTCACAAGAGTATAATAATGAATCAATGCCATAAATGACTGATAATATCCACTATAGTGCAACAGCAATCAGCATTAGAACTATTTACAGTTCGCTGCTACCTCAGGAACAAGAAGCACAATACAGAATTGAGAGGAGTTGAAAGCAACTATCAAGACAGAGAGACAATACAGGGATCTTATTTGTAAAAAACTGTACAATTAATTCAGCTTTGAGAAAACATATCTGCTGGAAATTAATCACAGGTATCAGCAGTATTGGAAGGAACAAAAGAGAAAAACCAGGGGAGAAGGGTGTAAGTGTTGGTATCAGTTTACATTTCTGCTCAATCTCATGCATGTGCTTAGATTTACGCAATCCAAAAGAGTCAGCACAGTAGGAATACTCACGGTCCACAGAGGACTTCCATTAGTCTTCAAAGGACTGACAATAAGCATGTGGTTTTTGCTTATATATATATATATATATGTATATGTGTGTGTGTGTGTGTGTGTGTGTATGCACATATATATATAGATACACACACACACATATATATATATATATATATATATATACAAAACCTACCTTCAGTTCAGTTTGCACTTTAATCCATTTCTTGTAATCGTCAGGTTCAAGCAGAAATTCAGGCATTACATGAGGAAGATATGCTCCTTGGCTTCTGAAATCATAAAGCAGGAAAAGATAACAGGTAAGCAAGCTAATTCTTTTTAAGAGCAGTCCTACTTTTACAACTTGCTCAACCTATGTGCAAGCTCTTCTGAGTTCTGAGTTCACTTTGGACTAATGATCCAGTTATACTAATTGCTTTAGACAGCTTCTGTTTATGAAGTTCATGTTCAGTTCCTATGCTTACAACTAAATACTAAAAGCACATACATCTCTGAACAGGCTGGCTTTTTTAGGATAATTGCTCCTCCATAAAGGATTTATTATAGCACAAAGTATCAAAACACATAATACCCACTTCCATGTGAAAGCCAAAGAACTGGTGTTACATAACATTATTGGAATTAAAACTTGATGATGCTTTTATCTGCCTGCAGGTCTGATATTAGAACTCTTATGGGTGTAAGCAAAGATATTTCAAAACTCTGTTAATTGTTAAACTGACCTGCTATCTGCTCTCAGGTGACCAATAAATGCAATAGGAAAAGTAATTGCAATAACTAGTAGCAACTTCATCAGACTGAACACCAAAAAAAACTTATCTTCCAAATGAAGAAACACTACTCTTTATCAAAAATGACACAGTTTAAACAAATGCTGGAAAGAGGGATCAATAATGAAGAATTCCTATTTTCTTCAGTGGAGAAGAAAAGTTTCCTGACTTATAGGTCAGAAGTTTATCTTAGCATATCTAGATTTACATTGTTCGCCATGATTTTAACATGGCTAAAGTGAATAATAATCAAATTAGCTTTTCTTGTTATATAACCAGTCTGTCATTCAAATGAAGTGATCATACTTTTCTCATATACAGTCCAAATTCAATTTATTCTGTACATAAAAAGTCATCCATCACAGTTTGAAATTAGGATCCGAAAACTTATCTTCCCACAGAATTATAACTTGCTGATAATAGCACATTTTTGTCTCTATATTATGCATAGTAACATTATCTAGCCAGAAATTCGAAATTTCATGTCTCATACAATTACCTAGCATGTTTTTTTAAGACATAAATATTTTAATCAAGGACCCAAAATGACATCAAGTTAGTAGTCTGGTTCTAAGACTCACCATGTCTTCAATTCCCATTTTCCACTAAAGTCATACACTCTGTCCCATGAAACCCCTTTAAAACTTCATTTCTTCCCAACTGATAAAACAAGGAAGCTTTTAAAAACATATCGTTTCAGGTGTCCTATCTTTCTTTCAATGTTTTTACTTGGTAGACATACAGGAATAGGTGTAATGTACAATTTTCATGCTCAGAAAACTTACATTACTATGATGGAACATAATCTTGTTAAGATGGGTTCTGTATAACAATGTTTTCATAATTGGCTGCATTTTATTATTGAGAAACACTATCTTTAAAAAAATCCCTCTTCATTAAGGTCAATATTTAAAATGATGTCAGTTTTTCAAGATTAACATTTTCACACTGCTAAGATAATTTCTTCAAGACACACAGCTTGCAACGAAGTAGCTACTTGTATTGTAAATACCCAAATTTTCCTTTACTGTGGTGGAAATGTACCAAGAAAAACTTCTGAGGGAAGGAAAATAAAAGCAATACTTGAATGTTGCTTGAAATAGCAAACAACATCCACTTGCTTTAGCAAGTGGAAAAAATGAAAGATTAATTTTTTTTAACCATGCTAACCGGAAAGTAGTGTTTGGGGGAAGAAAGCTGAGAACCGTATGTTTCTGTTCTCAGAGTACTTTCCTGAGCTTCAAAAGGAGGGAATTTCACTTTCCACAAATCACAATGAACATGCAGGGATAGCAGATGACACTTTGAGATTTGATGACAAAATGATGGGACATATCCTTCAATTCCTTTATTTAGTATCAGAATGGATATTGAAGTAACGAAAACAACAGGAATCTGTAAGCATTGTTCTTGGTTACTGAAGAAAGGCAAAGATATTTTTTCTGCCACTGCCGTGATGGCTCCTTCTTATCAACTGCCGCTATGTTATCTGTGATGCATGGAAGAATGCTATTCTCACTCTTCTTAATAAAACTGACGTGGATAGAAGTTGCAAATAAAGTTCTAGTGTTACTGGAGCAATGTGCATTGGCTTCATTACTAGTTCAGATACAGCTATATCACTGTTATTCTTGAATGAAATGCTAATATTTAGAATAGCATGTAAATTACAGTTTTCAAATGGCTTTACAGCCTCTTGAACACTAGGTAAGTGTGCTAAAAAGAAGCAGAAATGCTGTGTTTCAGGGCTTCTGATGATCTCTAAGGATCTTATGACATTAGACTTTCTCTGAAGTTAATTTTCTTCTCTGTTTCACAGCAGCAACAGCCAAGAAGGATGAAGAAGAATTTATAAACCTTTTTTGATTTGCACTGTCTTTGACACGTTGTTCCGTATTATGTGACAAGATAAGATTATCAATGAGGTTAGCTAATAGCTAAATTTATTCAGTAGCAATAGTGCTTCCATTTCTTGGCATTTTATTAATATAAAAGACAAATACATTACAAAGCCAGTCTATAAAATTTTTGCTAAAGCCAGTAATTACAGGACAAAGAGCATCAGTGAAGTAGTAAGATCATTAATGACAAACCTGATCTGACTATCCACTAAGTCTGTTTAAGTAATGAGGTTAAAAGTCATCTTTTGTAATTAAGGGAGCAGAGTTCCTGTGAAATTCCTGTGTTGGATATAACCCTACCAGAGAACACCTCAACTAGCGTAAGCTGCAGAGGATAAACTTAGCAAAAATTAATTAAAGTTTATAATACATAAATCTTAGAGCACAAAAGATACAACAGAAAGGAAACCCTAAACCTGCTGTATAATGTTGAGTTGGAATTATGTTTAAACTGTGCTAATAAAAAAGTGTAACAGATGCATGTACATTATCATACATGTACTTACTTAAGGAAAGCAAGCAACGAAGAATGCTGATAGTGGAGCTGTAACATTCGTTTCACTGGATCAAGAGGCAATGACTGGTTTGCTGTAACCCCTGGTACCAGCTGTCCACTCAGATGCAATAACATGTCATAAACAGTCTTAGTATTTTTGCCAAGGTCTTGTTTAAAAACCTTTTCTTGTGAAGAGGTCTTCTGGACTTTACACACATCACTGAGAGAGAAAAAGCAAATGTTATTCTTTTAAATGCACAGAGTGAGCTAACATTATAAATCTATCACGGTGACAAATTTAATAAACCATGAAGTAAAAACAGCAGTAAAAAGGTTGAAATACGTAGGACTTTTTCCTTTTCACAAAACTTTTCATGGAATATTTAATATGTGAAATATTTCATAAAGAAATGTGTGTTTGTCACTGCTTTCTGCCAAACACAGCTTTGATTTCTATCATGTTTATAAATGCCAATGCATTTGTGTCCCAGGAGATTGGCTTCTTCATTATTTATAGCAAGCTAGATAAGATCAACTAAGTGATGTCACTAAGACTTATATATTTCCAGGGTGTGTGCAAGACAATTATGAAATTTGCTTTCCCATCTGTTACTTGATCTTCAGACTACGTGGGGAGAAAAACCACATATTGTTAAAACATTTATCCCAGCAAAGAAGAGACAATTGCTGTAACTGTGTTCATTCTGGGAGGAGAATCAATTTCAGTTAAGAGGGTGATATACAGTTTGAACTGCATATTTAACATACACTGCATTACAATATATCAGAGCATCATAGTTGTAAATATATTTTAGAAAGTGAGAACACCTGAATGACATTTTTCAAAAACCAGCATGTAGATATTACAATTTTAATACACAACTGTGCATTAGAGCATTTATGTTCCCTACATCACTTTCCAATCTCTTTAGTATATATGTTAACATTTTATTAGGCAGACATAAGTTAGCTATAAGCAGATATGAATTACCGTCTGAGTGAATATGGTATTGAAATAGGATTTTGTCCTTTAGACCAACCAAAGAGAGTGAACCAATTCTTAACAGCAGTTAGGGTTTTCTGAAAAAAGTTGTACTCCTCTTTATCTTCATCAGGAAAAAATGATAATTCAGATTTATTTTCTCTCTCATCACTTTGACTGTCACCTTCACTCTCTTCACTTATCGTTTCATAACTCTCACTTTCAGAAGTAGTGTCTGATTCTGAATGACACAAAAAAAAATTCAGAAAGATTCCTTATTTCCTTATTTTTGTCTAATGCAAAACCAGTATTTTTTAATATGCAATTGTTTTCAGAAAACAATAAACTTTCAGACAATGAATGATTGACTTATTTCAGGAATAAACAATTTAAGTGACATGTACACATCTTAGGAAAAGAGCAAAACATATTATTGAAATCTAATTTGCTTCAAGAAAAAAAATATTACCAAATCAGAAAAAATAAATTCAGGCATGACTTACAAAACCACAGACAGGAATCTTAAAGAAACAGTCCCCGTAGGTACAGCTTTACCAGCTAGCCAGTGCTAAGATCCTCATCCCAATCACGTTGCATGGCTCAGTAACTGACTTGTGTTCAAACAGTTTGTCAGGTATTGTACAACTAAGCCTACATCCCAATCTATAAATATTTGGACTCTTCTAACTTCTGTTAGGATTTCTCTCTCCTAAATTCTGACCTGGTCAAAATTTAGATAGTATATTTTAACAACTACTATTTGTTAACAACACCAACAACAATATTATTGCATAAAAGATAACTAAGAAAACAAAGAACACTTTTCTCCTTAGCACAAATAACTTAGATGATCACATCCTTGAAGGTGTATTTTAATACCACTATTGCAGTTTTGATGTTTCATTAAATGATGAAAAATAAAACAAACTAATGCCTTAGACAGTGAATGGGAAAAAAAAAAAAAAAAATCTTGTTAGGATTTAAGAAGAAAAAACAACACAATATGGAGAAAAGACACTCGTCCTTTTTAAGATCATCACCCAAAGAGATCTGAGTTTGTGCAATTCTGCCAGCTGACAAGATTATTTCACCCATCTCATCACTGCCACCTTTGCCAGAGGTTATTACCTTTTGAGATCGGAAATTGAGTTGCTCTTTGAACTCTTCTTCCATCATTCCATTAAAAATGAATCATGTTGGTAAAGAGCAACTATTTAATCTGTTTAACTACCTCTATTTGTCTTGGCAATGCCTTGGAGAACAATCACTCAAACATAGCAGATCTGCAAGAGTGGAATCCTAACAGTGATGAAACAGCAGCAGTAACTTCAGCTGCTTTAACTTCCTAGTTAGAAAACCAGCAGCTGACAGAGATGACAACAGTCTCAGATACCAGTCACCTGACAACATTACAGAAGATCTATTACTCTTAGTTCATATGGAATCTTAACTGAGCCCCACTGACAGCAGTCGTTTTTATACAGTACCTCATAAATGCAATACAAATATTGAAGTCTAACCTGGGCATACAACTAGACCTTTGCAAAATATAGTATATTTACAGAGTGTATGTGATTGGTTTGTTCATAACTACATAAACAATGCCCTTCTTAGCAAATAATTGCTTAGGTTCAGTCAATAGTTATTTTTCTGCTGGCTCCTCCATGGACATTTCATTGCAGATGGGACCTTGACTTTTTTTTTTTTTTTTTTTTAATATACTTTGATTGATTTCCCTTCTACTTCATTGGCTAAAAGGAAGGAGTTTTTTCAGCTTCTGTACTCTAGGTCAGGTTTCCTATGGTGTCACAGGAGAGGATGGTCTTCCCAGTGTTCATTGATTATATATGCAGAGGCATTTCAGACAAAGCTTACAAATGGAAACATATCTCTTTAAAGCAGTAAGCTGAAAAACAGTTTTAAGAGCTCGAAGAGCTTAAATTTAACAGCTGCATTATACCTGATTCAGAATCTTCATAGGTTGAGTCAGTGGTTGCACCAAAGGAACTTGAGGAAGAACTATGTGAAAGTGATTGGGGAGTATAGCATGGATGTAGAACAACTTCTCCACAACTGTAGCGTTTACTGTCTATAGAACAAGATTACAAGATGCAGTTGAGAAAACATATTTTATTGCCTGTTCTCTAACAGGTTACAAATGGATATCTGCTTCTCTATTTTTGTATTTTGTGCCTCACTTAATCAAGTAACAGTTCCATTTTACTCATTATGAAAATCTCACTTTGGTCATTTAGACCAGGGACAAAAGAAAATTGCCTGCATATTTTTTCGATTAACTGTATGTTTTATAGGATGGGTCTTCACACTTGCAGAAAAGCGCCCATCAAAACATCATTAATTCAAGAATACTAAGTCATGAACAAAATATTCTAAAGGAATTTTTATCACAGCTCTGTAGTGAGTCTCAGCGCACCTTTACCAAGCTCTTTCAGACTCAACAGCACATATTTTACAAACCAAGCTCAAAAGCATGCTTTGTCAATTCATCAGTTCTGTCAGAATGTACATTCTGACATTCTCATGTTGGCCTATGATAGGATTAGAGGATCCTCTGCTATCTATCTCTGTTGTCGGTCTCCAGAACAAGAGTAGATGGGGAATCCAGTGGAGTTTCTAGAGAAGTTAACATACCAGCAAGAAAAGAAAGAGGTCTGTATTATTATCTTTAATTTTTTATTGCTGGCACTGTTATTCATGTAGTTTGGAGCAAATAAAACAAAAGCATGATGTCAGATATGTGGAATCAAAGCCTTCTTGAATAGCTTTCAAAGCCACTGTGTTGTATTGATATGGTTTGGTCACATTAAACAGCATTCCACACCAAAACCGTCCATAAAAAACCCACATAAATTGTCATGGAATTTAGCAGTAATGACTTCCTTCAAAACTGATACAAACTGGTACTGTGAACAAAATAATAAACAATCAATACAGGATAAATATCCCATTACTAATGGCAGATCAGTTCTAAAATCATCACTCTGTGTATGTCTTAATCCTCAAAAAAAAAACCTACAAAGCAACTTCAAAAGTTAAGCTTGCAAAAATGATCTATTGGTCACAAAAAAAAAAAAAAAATCACACATTTACAAGAGATATTTTTTCCCCTTTCCTGTCTTGATTTTATTGTGTTATTATCCATGAATTATATGGAACCTGTATCTTTATTCTAAATGGGAAAAAATAATTTAAAAAATCATCACCCATCTTCTTGCCAATCTCTTTTTCAACTTCACAAATACCAGCTCTCTTCTCTCAGGTAGTCCGATAAACACACTTAAGTTAATGCAGTCTTATCTTAAAAGACTGTGAATTCTAAATCTATTTCAGACAAAAGGAATGACTAGCTTACCTGAAAAACTTGTCTATTTCATCAAAATATATCATATCCCAACAACTACAAAAAATATAATAATTTATCCCATATTTGAACCTGTTTTGAGCAGGAGTTTGGACTAGATGACTTGCAGAGATCCCTTCCAACTTGAGTTATACAATGATTCGAGCCTCTTCCCATAAGCACAGGTGCACATGAAGAGATTATAGGTCTTTGAGGTGGGAAGAAAACCAAAGGGCATGGGTGAGGAAGGGCAGGATGCCGGTAAAGATGTGGCTGGGGAGGGTGGGCACAGGCAGAGATGTAGAGACAGGGAGGGAGGCAGAGAGACACGTTGCAGTTAGAAATATTTCTAGTCTCTGATGTCAGGCTTTTATTAGGCCTTAAAATATGACTCTGCTCTCCAGCCTTCAAGGTCAGTAATTGAAAAACCTGAAAACTATTCCCAACAGGCAAATAATGATCACATTTGATTATAACACTGTGTGGCTTTCCTCTCTTTAGCTTTCTTCAAAACATATGCAACAGTTCTCCTAGATGTTATTGATGATCACTACCAATATAATTTATGTTCCTTTACTGTCTATTGTTTTGTCTGTTTACTCATATTTTAAAAGCTTCACAAAGTGTGTTCTGTAAAATTTAGGTTTGTCCAATATTTTTCAATAAACATTACCTAATCATTTATATAAGTTTTCCTCATTTTCAACAAGAAAACAAAAGCTATTAAACTGTTTTTAAAATTTAATTACAGTATCCCCTTGTTATTAATGAGAAAAATACTATCTTGAACATCCCTGTTATCACGCTGAAAATACTGATAATATTGCGGGATATAATATAATTTTAAGAGGTAGAATGTAAACTGCTTACAGTTTCTTAAGGTAATTTGTTGATCAGAGCGGTGAAATGCCAAATATGGGTATAAAGTAAGAAGGCAATTCTCTGTTGTTGCAGCAACTTGAATGGAGAACCTGTTCAAAACAAAATACAAAAGTGATAGTTTTCAATTTAGCATAGTAATCAAGGTATTTCAGCACAAGAATAAAAGACAGAATAAAGGTGTCTGGATAATTTCTTTCATCTTCTATTCTAGCTCAGTAGGAGAGTACACAGATGGGATTGCATCTGCTGAAATGATGAAGCTTAGTATAGTATTTCCACTTCATAGTTTTACTATGAGAATGAATGTATCATGAATTTGGAAGTCTAAGAGTTAGCAGAGATTTTGTGAAATAAATAACCTCTGTCTCTCTGAAAAGAAAAAACAATTAAAATTACAATTGACATTATGGGTGTCCTAAAGGAGATTGCTAACTTCCTAAATATATCCTATACTTTGACAGGGGAAGTTTTTTTGAAAAGCAACATTTATTTTGATCTAACATTTATTCTTTAAGACTTTACAGAAATCTCAAAATACATAATTAGAAATAAACATTCAGTTTAAAAAACAATGAGATATGGACTGCAGTCGCTAGAATATAATATAGATGTACATGCTCCAATGTTCACTAGCATGTCTGTACTGTCTGTAGGAGCAACATCAATCTGTAGTAATCCACCTTTTCACCTTTTTTTCATACTTCACCTCAATCAGCATATAGTCAACAAGCAAATTATTGCCGTGAATGGATCCCTGTTAGACACCTGTGTACATGTTCTTAGGTCATTGCAACCAACAGGTTGCTGAGCTTGGTTCTTTGTCATTATACACCTGGGTTTTTTACTCCACATTAACTTATTAACCAACATCAATATTAATTAACTTACATTAATATTAATTAATTAGCATTGATATTAATTAACTTGCATTAATATTAATTAACTATTTTGACTAAGCTGTCAAAAATACAAAGAAAAATGTATTTTAATAATCCAAACAGCATGCTGATATCCATCTTGCTTTAGTATACTGAGAATTATGCATATTGAAAATACACCTTGCACAGAATAAACTATTTTCTTTTTTCTTTAAATTAAAAATTGAAGGATAAATTAATATTTAACGTAAATTTAGATTAATGTTAAAAGATGTCACAAGACCTTTCAGATTAATTTATACTATGACATAAGGAAAAAACAAATGTTTTAAAAGTACTGGAAAGTATCTTTTCTTTCATGTTTCCTCTTTCCTTCTCCAAACACAACATTCTTATATACCACTTTTAGGGTAGCTCTATTGAATAGAGAAACCTATAGCCATCTTTCTTGTTTGGAAATATTCACATTTCAATTCGAATTTCATAGCTAACAGTTATTTAAATCAATAATCCAGCTCTGCAATGTTTTGGTTTGTTCTTAGGACATGTCAATCCTGTGGGAACTTGGCTGGGAACAGAGTAAAGGCCTTGGCCAGTTTCACCTTGTAGCACAGTATTTCTTTCAGCTAACTTCATACTTTCTGCTTTTATTCACCAAAAATCTCAGCAGTAGGACATGAGCAGGTCAGATGGCTATGAGAGGTATATCTGTATCTATCTACATGTGCAAAATGTACATTTTTACACGCCCAAGCCAGGTGTCAGAGCATAAGATTTTTTCTACCTTTACCAAGCCTTTTAAAGACACACAGGATCAATAACTACAACACAGAAGCATTTGTCAGCTTCCAGCTTGTGACTTTACTGTGCTAAATGACAATTCTCAATACTCTGCAGGCACACGTTAGGTTAACTTCAGACAACAGAACTGGGGGCAGGGATGGAAGAAAGCTGGATGGAAGTTAATAAAAGACATAGTTCTCAAGCTATATGAAAGTAACTCAGATGTCTGTATTATTGGACTCAGTGAACTTTTTGATTTCTGTCTGAGGCAACCATCTCAGACATCTTGAGATGTGCTAGAGAACTACTGCAGTGTATCTTAACCTAGTTACCCAAATTCAATGAATGATACTGCTCAAAACAAAGATATTACTGCACAGTCTAAAATACAAACAACAGCCATTGCTACAGAACACCTGTGTACAAATTGAATGCCTCAGACCTCACAATGCTGCTTGTAATGGAAGCTCCTTCCTGTTCCGTGCTGCTTACAATCCAACAAGGACATGTCTCTGTGGCTGCTGCAACATTATAGTAAGGGAAACAAATACACTCAGCCATTAACAAACTCAATGCAAACATATTATTAACTAATTCAGAAGCCTCAAAATGGTCATAAGATGAAAAAAAGGACATGGGCAATGCTGCACCTGTGCTGGCTGAGCATGAGCTGTGAAGAAGCACCAGGAAACCACAAATGCCCTGCACAGGGGACCAAGATCCTCATTTGCCAACCTGACCCTTCATCTCTGGATGTTTGATGCTGGCCTGGGGCTTTCATCCAGGTTGCTGTGGAGAGATGGATGAAGCTTGTCCAACCCTTGGCCACGCTACAATTCTGCATGGGCACCAGTGAAGTTGATGGGGAGACCTGGAACATATCAGGCACAACAGCACAGCATTTTGGGCAATGATCAAGGGAATGGGGCACAGGTGGCCTTCTCTTCAAACATGTCAGTGAGGGAAAAGAGCTCGAAGATGAGTGGATGTATCCTGCAAGGCACCAACTGATTCTGTAGCTAATTTGACAGCAAGGATTTAGCTCCTGTGGCCACAGGTTGCAGTGACCATGAGAGGTTGAGGTTCAGGATTCTGAAAGGAGAAAATAAGGCAAAAAGCCATATCACAGCCCTGGAATTCAGAACAGCAGACTTCAGCTGGCGAAGAGCCACAAGGATCAAAGAGGGACCAAGGAACCTGCCATATGGAGGGAATGTGAGAGTTGTGAGTGTTCAGCCTGGAGAAAAGACAGGTTAAGGGGATCTTATCTACAGGTATAAATATCTGATGGGAGGGAGTAAAGAAGGTAGAGCCAAATTCCTCTCAATGATGCTCAGTGAGAGCAAAAAAGGCCATGGGTACAAACTGAAATACAGGAAATTCTGTCTAGTCATAAGAAAAAGAAAATACCATTACAGTGGCTGAACACTGGAAGAATCTGCCCAGAGAGGGCTGTGAAGTCTCCACCTTTGGAGATATTCGAAAAACAACTGGACAACAGTGTTGATTCTGCTTTCAGGAGGAGATTTGAACAGGGGACTAGAAGATCTCTGGAGGCTCTTCCCAACCATAGCCATTCTATGATAATCAATATCAACTCACTTATTGGCCACCTGTTGACTCATCATCATTAAGTATTTTAATGTGACATTTTTCCAGAAGTGGGATTTGAAAGGAAACTTCAAGAAGAATGAGTCGGTAGCTAAAACCTCACCCACATTTCAAAGGATGACACTCCATTCATAAGAAAGTATGGCATTAAAAAACAAAGGTGCTAGGAGCTAAATATTTATCATACAAATTTCAGGCATTGACATATGGGGCACCAGACAAAAGCACACATATTTCCATATGAATATAGCAAATAGATTACAAAGACATATATTCTGTATGTGCTTAAAATTGTCTTCTAGCACATTCATTAAGTGAGGTTACAAAGCCATAAGTCTTGTGCAACATATTTGTTCTGTATTTCCAGCAGAGCTTAAATAAATAACATAAAAGTCTGTGATATTCTATTAGAATGAAAAAGTACCTGTATTGTTAGCAAACATTAAGTTACTAAATTTGTTAAATTATTCAGTGTATTTAGTTTTATAATGCTTAATAAAGCAAGTAAAAAAGAATTATATACATGAACCATCATTGCCACTGGTATGTCAGTGTTTATTCTCTAATGCATGTTTCCAAAAACACAGAACAGGAGAATGGCCATTACATATATTGTGTTTACCAATATTCGAAACCTGCTGATCACTAAAAACTAAAGCTCCAACTGTGATGACAAGAAAGTACCATATAAAACCAATTCGTTCACTTAAATTAACTCTAATTTTTTTCATTTGTTTGTTTTAATGTTTGTGGAAAGCCAAAGGAACCTGAATCAAAACATATATATCCCTTTTATTTTCTCTATAGTATTTCAGACATTATCTAAGCAGAAACAAGTTATTTGTTTTGTATCAGTGTATACCACAAATGCTCTACAAATACAGGCATAGTTAAATAATCCTTCTTCAACAGTATTCATTAACAGATGCAGAATATCACTAACAATTTCTAAAGAGAAATAATGCAAAGCCATTAGGAACTGATTGATGAATTTCTGTAGCAACATTGCTTGGGTAAATTTAAAACAATATTTAAGGGAAGTTCGCACTGCTAGTTTAGGAAACAAAACAAACTTGACATGAGAGTGAGGCATTTTACACATCTTTAAGAATAAGGAATAACCTAGAGGCAGGGAACTAGAAGTTGTAATTTAAAAATAAATGAAGTCCTGCCCTCTTCCCTCCTCCCAAAAATGCTGGAACAGATCCAGAGATGACAGAACTGGAAGGGAGAAGAAAAGATGATCCATGCAAGCTCTGCCATTTCCATTCACAAATGAGCAGTTCCCTGACACTGAGGAGCCCTTATTCTTTGCAGCAGGAGCTCAGGCTTTCACAGCAATTGAAATAATGAATAGTGACACATGTGATTTCACATGATGCACAAGAGTTATCCTTGGGAAAACAGCCATGTTTTTTCTAGTAGCAGCAATGATGTCAGTTCTTAATTCCTGAATTAAGGCAGGAATCATCAAAATGGTAGAAAGCCACAGCACAGAAAAGAACAGGAGTGGTTAATGGGTTTGGACCATCCTGGTTTTCAAAAGCACTCCACCTATCTAAAACACCAATATATTATTAGGTTCGATGAATGCAGCAAAGAAGCATGCAAACATGAAGAACTCCAAAACTTTCTAGTTCCCTGCTCTCTCCAAATTTAAATGATATTGAAAGAAATAGACAGCTCTTATTCTCTAAGGCATGCCAGCAGAATACATGCATTTGACATTTCCCAGCAGTGCCCATTAAAGACCTGAATGGCTTAGGCACATTTCCCAACAGCAAAAGGCAACGTACTGTTTCCATCAGCAAGACGCTGAGATCTCATGGACAAGAAAAACAACTGTAACTGATTCATAACTGAGTACCTTACAGAGATTGTGTCTCAGTTGCATCATGTTATTAGAGGCTGAGATCCCTGACATTCTCTGCCTGAAGTTCCAGCCGTGAACAACATGAGTAATGTCAGAAATTGCATGAGTTTCCCCAGCTTGCCAATGGGAGAAGGAAGGAAAATTAAGAACTATAGAAGCTGAGAGGCAAGAGCTTCAGCACATTTGTGTCATCAATGATCACAGCGATGTATTTACCCACTACATGTGGGGGTGGGGGAGGGGGGAGGAGGGATATTTTGCTGTCCAGAGTACCATTTCCTTTGATTGTATGACACAACATGTATCTGTTGTTTACTATTTATTTTTTAGAAATAATAAGTTAAATGTCATTTCAATCAGGATAGCAGAAAGCTTTCTTTCCTCCTAAATTATTTATCTGATCAGCAAATTAAAAGATATAACAACTAGAGGACAAATATACAAATGTGTCATGTTTGCAGAGGCCTTTTTTTTTATTATTTAGTTTTTCAGGTTGAAGGAAATAAGTGTCATAGCTAAATATTTCTTCTCTTTCATTAAATACTTGCTCAACACATTCTTCGATTTTATATTATCTTTTACTTCTGTATTCGTATCAGCCCTATGTGAGGAAATGTCATTTATTCTGCTCTGGAGTCAAAGGAGGAAAAAGGGAGAACAGAGACTAAAAATAAGATCAGAAATTAACTGCAAATTCTCATTTAAGGCAGCCATTAAATAAATATTAATGTACTTTCTTATGATCCATTTAATGGAATCTGTGCACACAGTAAATTACTTGTATCAGCGACAACCATATATCTCTTCAGTTTTCTTTTACAGCTACATATAGCTTAGTTTTGCTGTAAAACATGATTGCCTATCATCTTTCAAATACTTTTTTTAAAACAGCCAAATTCAACGGTATCTATTCTCTACCCAATGTTCAGTCTGATGTAAAGAAAAAAAAAAAAAAAAAGAGATAGATTTAATATGTACTACACAAATCAATCTTACTGAAGTTTTAGACCTGGAACTTAGAAAAGCAAAACACTGCAGAGCTTAAGTAAAAAATGATCAAAACAGAGATTTGTCTCATCATACTCTGCTTTGAAATATGCCTAGAATTAATGCTGCTTAGAATTTAACACTCCTCTTCTAAATAGTTAAATACAGGACATGATATTGTACCAACATATGAAAATAATCTTTTAACTTGCTCATTTTAATTCTATCCCAGAACACAGATGATGAGTTGAAGTCCAAAATTTTAGTTCAAATACTTTTAAAATATGTATTATTACTTTGAAAATGGAAATATGAAGAAAGGATACCAGACACAGTAATAAATCTTCAGCAATTGATACTGTGAGTTTTCACAGCCTGTTAAACGAATCAGGAACCCATTCAAGATCAGTTACCTTTCACGTGTATTAGAAAAGGTTGTAGGTTTCGTTATTTTATCATCAAAGACACAGAAGGCCCAAAAATCTAAAAGTCTCAAACTAACAAAGCAGCATAAATTTATTAGTTACAACATTTGAAACAAATTGATCAAATGCTTAGATAATTAGTTAAATCATGTTTGTAGTTTGAATGCCTTGCATAGGTCTCCCATAGGGAGGCACTGAGAAGAATGACGGTAGATATGCAGAGCAGAAGAAATCGCAGCTGCAGACTATTAAAGAATGGAATATCAAAGCACATAGTAACATTAACAGTAGTAACGAAACTCAGGTCTGTATAAATTGTCATAGACTTAATCAGAATAACAACAATATGCTTTGGGTTAGAGAATCAGGCACTTACTTAGGGCTTTTCCAATTGAAGGAAATAATTTTTTCTAGTTATGATGAAATAATTTCTTCACGAGAGCCAATATGAATAACATTACTACACTAATAGCTCACACAGAATCCGTTTGTTTTGGATGGAGTGATATTTCATCCAGTTGTGTTCAGGTTTTGCATCATCTGCTCCTACAGCCCACACACACACCCTCCCCTCTCCCTGAGAGGACATCACACATGCATTGGCAAAACAACGTTTTTAGTTCTGTCCTTTAACAAACACTTATGTACCACGTTTTAAAATACAGCAGCAATTTTGAAATGGTTTGACATTCCTGAGCATTATGTTTTTACCATTGTGAAAAGGGATGCCTTTTAAAGTTATGACTTTTATTCAGTATCTCTTTTCAAGAGCACATTGAGTTTGCCCTTAAACTGATAATGGTATCCTTCATTTCATTTTAATGGTAAATATAGAAAAAGTTTATTATACAGCAGAAAGTGTTATAACAAGGCTTGAGAAGCTGCTAGTGCATTGTATAAAAATAGTTATTGAAACTAAAGATTGTGCCTGCTCAGCAGCTATATTTCAGGCCACATTATAAGCTTAAATAATCCTTTTCTCATAATTTCTGCAAGCTTTAGCACACATTTATGAATCACATCACACACAATGATTAAATCTTAGAATTAAATAAAATGAGTAAGATATAGATTCTTGGCTGACAATCTGTACAGAAAAATATAAAATACTAGTCCAATGTGAGCAGTAATAACTGAAAGGTCGATAACCCTTGCATCAAATTAATATAAAAATTAGTTTTATGCTTAGGAAAAAAACATTCTAAGCTGTAGGGTGGAGACACTTAACCCTCAAAATAGTTGCTTTACTGAAAATATTAACTGCAGGAATGACTTAATTACAACAGTACCTATCTTTCCTCCTCGTGCGAACACCCATTCATCCCACCAAGGGGAGAGATGGAAAAATGCTGAAAACATTTAATAACAGATTTGATCTCTGTTTAGTAGGGGCAGAGAGACCTTCTGCATTGCTTTTTACCTTTAAAGTTACCTAAAAAAAAGCGCCTGCTACTTTAAAATAAAAATAATATGTGTGTGAGACTTTCAGTGTAACTCCCCCTTGAAACGTCTCCCTACCTTTACTCATAAGATGTGTCTTCTTAAATTCTTGGAAACCAGAAGAACACCTGAAGCTTGTGAGAGGATTGAAAATGGAGCAATCCTTTGCAAGATCATATCACTGCAACTTTGTAAAGATTTGCAAATAGGTGATAAGAACCACCAGCTCTTCCAGATGCCATTAGAATAAAGCCAGAAACGACATTCTAAATCAATTACAAATATTTCATTAAAAAAAAAAATAAGGTCAACGGAAAAAAATTTCACGGAGTTTGAATCAACTCAAAATCAGACCACTTTGAAATCCAGAATGAACTGTAAAATTTTAATCAGGCATTTTTGAAAAAACAAAATATTTTGTAATAGAAAACAATGGTATTTGCTGAATCAAGACCATGTGTTTTCAGAGCAGTCTGAGAAGACTGAAGTAGACATAAGAGTTACCACTAGACACAAACAAGATACAAAACCTTAAGATGGCCATTCAGGTGAATCTTACCTTAGAGTCCGAAGCCAAATTTTGTGTTTTCAAATTGCAATTCAGTTGTGAAAAGAAATACATGTCTATGTTTTACTTTCATTTTTTTTCAGAATTATTCTTGAGTGCCTTTACCCAACCATCAGGAGCTCTGTGTCTGACTTCCAACTTTGTCAGTTTGGACCCTACCCCCAAATGACTTTGAATTGCACACGCTACCTGTTTTCTTCTTCATCAGTGAAGAACATATGCCCTGAAAATGACACTGGCTTGGATGATCTGAAGCTGATATGACAAATTAGTTCCTTATTTGTGCCATCTGATGAAAGAACAATATCTTGTCCTTCTGGGAACTGTACTGAAAAAGGGCAAATCCTGCCACCATCTTCAAGTTCAAGTTCTGGAAGTTCAACTTGAATTCGTGATTGCCTGTGTTAAAAATAAATAGTAATGGAGTTTGTGCTCACAGGATGACAGTAAAATTGATTTACAGATTCAGACATTTACAAAACTGCTTTTCATACTTAAATACAGAAGAATATCTTCAATTTTGAAGTATAAATTGAGTGAAACTAACTGAAGAATAAAAATTCCTTTAGCATTTAGATGCTAGTTTGTTTTCTGCATATGTATCTGAACATTTTGTATTTACCCGCAGCTGTTCAACATCCAAATAAAAAGCAATTTCTACTAACAGTGCTACAAAAGGCATAAATATTACTTCCTTACCATAGGTTTCCTAACTCAAAGCTTTAGTTAATAATGATGAAGATGCAGTATTGCACAAGATAAAGCAAGTTTTAAAATAGAAATATTAAGGGGGAATTCATGAAGATAATGATGATGCTTTCCCCAGTTAAGTAATTTTAGGTTGCAGTTTTGAAATAAGAATGGCAGTCAGTCCAGGCCCTTATGAAATCATTTCAGTTCAAACCACTAAGTTACTGACAACAGACAAATCACCTGACAAATTACTACAACTCAAACAAGGTAAAACAATAGTAATTTGATAGTAAAGTTAATTTCATTAATTTATGGCAACTTAAAGAGTTTTGCTCCATGTCTTCGGGTATTGAAATGACACCTACATAAGGACAGCAAACTAATATTACTGCTCTTTACTAAATACAAAGAGGAAAGTTATATCTTAGGAAAGAGAAAACATATTTTGACACAAATGCACAGGATCACTTGGAAAGATTAAAAGATTAAGGTTTTTAACAAATTGGAATAGGTGTGGTGATGGGTTATGCTACATAATATGAAGATTATAAAAAGGCTCTCATGAATTTAAATAACTGGATCAAGTGCGTAATCCACACATACAAAAAAAATAATAATAATTAGGATAAGAATAAAACATTTGTGCTGTCCTCCTTCATACTAAAACTTTGCTTAGGAAGAAAGAACCCAGTGATTTATAATCTGTGGAGTAGAGAAAATAAAACAAGAGATTTTTTTTTTTTCTGATCACAATGTGAAAAAAAAAGAAATAAGACGGTGATCTTAGTATCTGGCTAAAGTTTAAAAATCCTGGTAAGACCCTCTTCTTAATTTTTATGCTATTCAAAGTAATTTTAAAAGCATCTAACGGAGTGAATAAATCAGAAGATGGTCAATTCATGAAGTAGGAATGTTTTGAGGACAGAACATGAGCTTGTTGAATATACAGCAATATTAATCACAGGAACTTTCTCCTGATTACGCAAACCCCTCTGCTGAGCAGAAAATAGTAACCTTCACAAACCAAAAATAATTCACTTTTTCAGAAGAGAACAAAACATATTCAGGATTTCTGTAATAAATCTCCTTAAAGATTTTTACCTTAAATAATCTTGCGGAATGATATTGATGGTTGTTTCAGTTTTCACATCCAGAGGAACTGGCATCAGCATTAGAAAAGGGGGATCAAAATTTATTTTTGGTGACTTCACAGTGCCAGACAAAGTTATTTTGTAATGTGATGGATTATCATTTAGACACACTGATATTTCAGATGAGTATGTCCCAGGACAAGCTGTTAAAAACATAGGGGGAGAAGTGGAGGGAGAAAAAAAAAATATATATTAACATGAATACATACAACTAAAAGAGTTATAGTAAGAAGGTTTTGGTTTAGTTTAGTTTTGGGGTTTTTTTGGAAAAAAAAAAAAATCAATGTTTCTTTCTTACTCAAAATATAGCTTAACATAAGTCAATGTTGTATCAGAAGAACTATTAAGAAAGCTTAAGACACTTGCCTGTAGCAAACCAGAAATCCATATTTCTTCTTAATTTGTCAGATATTTTTCAAAGCTTGCATTCTTCATTTACTGTATTAATATTCCTTTATATATGACAACAATGCAACGCTTCTCAGAATTTCAAAAATTGCAATCACACCATAAATTACACTAACAGAGAGAATGCTAATGCTATAAAAGAAAAAATATCAGAACCATCTGACTGCCAAAACAAGAAAAAGTTGGTGCCTTTTAAGACGACAACCACTACATTTTAAGAGATGACTCCAAACGCTGTACTGTTGCCAAGTCAGCCCCACACAAGCCAGCAGGATGGGTTCTATCCTCCACTGAGAGCACCTCCCATTCCCTTGAGTTCTGTCCCTTCTCCCACCATCTTGCTAACAGCCAGTTTGCTCTAGGATGGAAAAGTACATGTTCTTTCACTGATACAGGGAGAAAGGTGCTTCCTTCCGCAACAGTTACACTATCAAAATGGTGTTCCATGCAGTGCCACTTCCCCAATTTTCAGTCAGTCCCACCTGCTAAAGAGCAAGGGACAACTAAGGAACACTTCATGTATTCAGAAACAAATCTGCATGACGTGTTGTAAGACAGCACAAAAACTACATTTTAATTTTTGGAAAAACACCTTTCCTTTTGGTTCCACTCTGTCTTCAGAATAGTAAGTATGGAAACATCCTCAGCTAATATTAAAGGAGGAAAGAGATAAAAAAAAAAGCTCTTCTGAAATTAACTCAGATAATTATTTTCACAGCCTGAGAAAGAGCTGGCATTCTTTACATACACAAAGGAGAAAACCTAGTGTCTTCAAAATATTCTGTCTCATTCTCTCCTCATAAGAGCCAATTTCTTCATGCAGATGATAACAGAGCAGTTTCATGGAAGACTGGTAGCTCACCAGAACATAGTCTGCAGAACCCTTCTTTTCAGACTAGAAAACATGAAACCAGATGAAAGGGAAAGTTGCTGCAGTGTTTGCAACCTCTGACTAATTCTCTGTTAGATGGAAATCAACTTAAAGAGACGATACTGCTGAGAATGCTGTGAAGCTTGTGCTTCTAGGTTTCGATACAGTAAGAACACACCTTTTTTCTGACACTTAGCCCTTTTATGAAGGAAAGGTGAGAGAGCATCAGAAAAGGTAATGAAGGCGTATGAAGAGACAGAGTATTTTTGACATGCTTGTAAGAACAGATGTTCTGTACAAGTTAGTCCCATGTATGAGCTAGACAATCTACTGTCCTACAGCTGTGCTCTAACTAAACCGTATTTTGGGCATCTTATCATCATATTAGACATATGTAAGACAAGGCAAAGGAAAGCAAAAAACCATAACCAATAAATGCCATACGGATGGAACACTGTGAAGGAAGAAACCTACAGAAGCATATGTCAGTACCAAACAATACACAATTTCCACTAACTCACATTGTAAAATACTCATATTAAGCATAGTTCCAAAGTGAAACCTTTGAAAGTTAGGTAAGAATAGCGTCAAGCTTTCTTCATACACACTTTTCATCCATACTGTACATAATTATAACAAATCCACATGATCACATCCATTTGCCATAGAATCCCTGACTCACTCAGAAGGCAGGATAGTGCGTATTCTGCACCACTGATCATTCTGTGTGGCTCCACACATTTACTAACATCAAAATTCTGCATAATATGTAGGCCAATAATTTATTGCTTATGTCAGAAACACCAAGATGTTGCCATACTTAATGATTCCATGAAGGTTTGTTCATTAGTTTTTAATGCTTAGGACCAATGTTTTCTTGATATTTCATGAAAAATTAATTACTTTGAAATTAATGAGAATTATGTTCTGAATTAACAGCTGAAGTCATGATTTTATTCTATTAATCACACCTTTCACAACTACTGTCAAAGCTTGTGCTGCTGTTACCATTCCGATATACCACCATGAATTTCTATAGGGCAAACAACAAGGAGTCCAGCAGATGTGAACATATTCCTCAGGGAGATTTGATGGTATTTACAAATCTGCCAATCTAAATTTGTCAAGGGCTAACAAAATCTGAAGACTTGTATGGGAAACTTCCCCTCTGTCTTTTCTAGATATATTTTTTAGGGGAAAAAAACATTTGTTGCTTTACCTTAGAAAGAATTCTGAATAAAGAAACACAACTTTGAAAATTACATATATGTATATATTCATTAGCTGCTTCATTTTCAGTCCAATTTGCACTAGAAAGCCCATCCAGTTCAGAGTGCTAAACTCCTTAGCACGCTATCCTGGGACTATACTTTATGCAGATGCCTTGTTAATAGAAACATGAACAGATTATATTTCTGCTGAAAGTCAGTTATAAGCCTCTGCAAGTTCTCCTCCCAATACTGCTCATGCACTTCTGGAGGAGAAATATTTAAAGTCCCCACACCTTCCACTCTACCTGTTGCAGTTGCAATTTAAACTAGCAGCAAAAGACAGTTTAAACAGACACCTCTTTTAGAATGTTCATATTCCTTGCTCCTCTCTAGCAGCACAAATCTAATTTTTTATATTCTTTTTTCCCCCAGATATCTGAAATGTATAATCGCATGCTTTTTGATCTTTTGAGAGTGGGTGGGGAAAGTGTAAAATCACCATCTACTCTTCTCAGCCTCTTAAATTCATATTGATTGTTATTCATCCACTACACTTCTTAGTTTAGTTGCCTTTGACTTCCCAGCAATTCATGCCTCATTGCATATATACACCTTCAGCATAAACGGGAGCCAATAAAGAATTTGCATACACTGAAACA
Source organism: Columba livia (assembly GCF_036013475.1). NCBI lineage: Eukaryota > Metazoa > Chordata > Aves > Columbiformes > Columbidae > Columba > Columba livia. Next base: position 100,864,360 of record NC_088602.1, on the reverse strand, counting down.
GACTTCAAAGCAGAAAAGTCACAGGTAGTTAAAACTTAAAGCTAAGACCCTACGAAAAATGAAGGAAAAAAAAAAAAAATCAAAACCAAACTAATGATTTCTCCACAGAAACTGTTAAGGGGCACAGTTATTTAATAATGCGCTGTTGCAGAAAACAAAAAACTAGAACGTGGAGATCATGATTGTCATCTCTGCTCATTCCATAGTCACCACATCTTCCAGTGGCACTGAGCTCCTTTTAACTCAGTGGTGCATTTGTGAGTATTTTTGCTCACGGAGTCCCAGAGCACAGATTTATTGGACCTCACTATGCTGCAGATAAATTTTTTCACACCACAATATGATATAGTGATATTTTTTCTTATACTGTTAACACACTATACTGTAGTACAGCAGAAGAACATACATTAATAGACCTTCAATTCTTGAGAATCTCTATTAAATTTAGTATACTTTTCTTCACAGGTAGCATCATATTACCATACATTATACAAATTTTAGCATTTAATTTCACACTGTAGCTTATGATAGCATTTTGCACTCTCATAATTATAAATCTTGCGGTGTATTTAAAAAAATAACTGCAATGCACACTCAAAGTTTATTTTAAGGTTTGTTCGCCCCCCACAATGCTACAATTTTACAGTACAAACCTGTGAAGGTGATTAGCACACCATACTGACTAACAAGGTCTCCTGCGTGGGTATCTAATGTTCTCTTGCAATAATTAACTTCAGTGAAGGTATAGCACAAGTAAGCTATAAATCATGGGAAAATACTTAAAATACTGAATTAACGGCGGTAGATTTTTACAGTTATTTCTGCTCATAAAAGATACAGGAACACAGCAAGAATACAGCAAGAATAACTTCAAGTGACAATTGTTTATCTGTCATATCTATGTATATACACATCTGCATTTACACATATGATTTTTTCAGTAATTCTGAATAATGGCTTTTGTCTGTATACTGTTCTCAGCTTCACAGTCTTTGCAATACACAAGCAATTTTAATACATTCTCATGACGTAAACACCTAAGTAGAACAAGCATCACATGGATGATCGTTTCACCTGTTCATTACCACATGATCCTTCTCCAGCTGCTGCACCAAATTTTATGAGAATTTTTTTCTAAAATTTCCTCTGTTTTAAATGTTGGAGTGGTACTTAGAGAAAACGAGACCCCGTGGTCATCCAGACCCTAAAAATCACTAAATATGTGAAAATACAGATTTTTATCTCTTTTTTAATCTTCCAAGTCTAATATACGTAGGCTTTATTATCTGAAATGCTGCAGAAAAAAAATATAATACCCTACTGAAAGCAAAGTAGAAATTTATGAAAGGAGAAAAAGATGTTTTAAAGAAATAGAGTTACGGGAAACAGCATGTATTTTTAATTGCATCTCAAGGAACAGCAGAAAGTTAAAAGTGTTTATTTTTCACTTTGTAACATTGTCTATTTCCATTTCTCCTACTCCAAAGACCTGGGGTTATGACATGTTCCTGCTCCTTGACTTCTTTCACCTGTTTTTCTTCTGAGGTTCATCTCAACAGTTTCTCAAAATTCAGAAGTTTACCCAAGCCTTTCTTCTGTGTAGACACACTCTCCAGATGTGCTTTGAGTAGGTTCTCACATCTTTTATAAGCAAACCAAGATTTCAAGGCCATATATCTAAATTTGCTAAAACCAAACTTCTGAAAAGAGATAACTTCCAGATTTTTCTCCTATCATATCTGTCTGTGTTTTGTCCAATTTTCTTGCCATCCTGCTCCTGCTGTTTAACCCCTTCTAGTTTTTATATTCTAGCATTTTCTCACACCCCGGGACAATAATTTTGTTCAAGTCACTTACTATCCTTGGATTTTTGTATTTAATATTGCTCCCAAAACAAGTTCTTTAACAAAAGTTTTCCATCTCTGTTTATTCCATTTTGATAACCTATGTAAGTTAGCACTATAAACTGATTGAGGACCTGCATAGTTGAGAGGAAGATGAACTCACATCACTTGGTTCCAAAACCAAGGATTACACCAAGTAAAAAATAGAACCTACCTAGTAAAAAGTCTTTATTGCATTGGACACACGATGGGTGTTTCATAAATACATGGTTCAAACCCAAAAAACAGTTTTTGCAATTTACATTGGAGGACCGTAAGGGAAAAAGAGACAGAATGATGCATCAAAGCCAGAAACATGCTCTAAATATTTCTGCTGAGTCATCCAATAGTAAATGGTATTTAACTTTCTTATAGCAGTTTAATTTTAATAATATATAAATTAGTAGACTAATTTAAATACATATTTCTAAAAGGATACCTCATGGACAGCTCAGAAGTGTAAAAACTTCAGAAAAGTCAAAGTTTTGTACTCAAACTAACAATTAAAAGATTTAAACCAAAAGCCCTTCTAAGTAATTTTGAAAAAAAAAATCATTATATATTCATTACTTCTCCACTTCATGAAGGAAAATCACAAGTTGATGTGATTTTTCATCAACTATAAGTTGAAAACAAAAGCTACCAACAAGGCATAAATCATAATGGAAAAAATATACAGCTAACAACTCCAAGCAACACATGTGATTAAATACTGTTCCTGCATATTTACGTGTTTATAGCACAAGATTTAATAGTCTTCTCAATTTATCATACAGAATCACAGCAAAACTCTCATACCTATGGTTTTTTTATTTATAAATATACTAAGTGGTTCCCAATGCTTAATTGACATTATAGATCTCAATCACATAATAAAGAATAGCAGGAACATCTCTCTTTAGGACAGAGATACTCACTTTCTGATTCAGAATCAGACAGAACCAACAAAGCAACTTTTCTTTCCCTCGAGAATGCTGGGGCCCCGAAAGCAAGACACTTAAAACTGTCAAAATGACTCTGAGTTCTGTAGGCATCAGCTGCATACACTGGTGGGCTTTATCGACTCACGTATAGCATTACACTACTCCCTGCCCTAAACGCTTGACTGGGAATAAGGTGGAATCCTAATATTCATGTTCTGCCCTTCCTCTTCCAGTGTATATGGTTGATAACCATCTTCCTGCAGGCTCCCAAGTTTTCTTAGAAATCTATTTTTCTACTTAGGGTCTGGTTGCCTGAGCAGACTACTCAGAAAATACCATAGTTAAGTGATTTGTATCTCATTGAGGCAGGAAACTTCCATTCTTATCTAATTTACGGCTATTTAGAAAACAAGCCTATATGTATTCCAAGTACTCTTGGAAAGCTTTAGTATCTAAGTCAGTCAACCCAAATGCATGTGAAGGAGCAGTACTGAAAATGATTCAGGTATCCCAGGCTTTAATGCTTCGTATGTGCAAACAAGACTTTTCAAATACTGCTATCAAGTGATTCTATGCTTTGTGTTAGGTCTGCAGCTGTCTTATTTTCTCAGAACAACAATAAACTCTTCTTTTGGCATTTTAGTTCATTATTCACTCATGTTAACTGGAAGTTAATCAAAACAAGTGCTAGTTATGATTCATCATAAAAAGTCAGACAAATCAATGAAAATGGTATATTGGCCAAACTATCTCTAGAAAAATTCAGAAAATTACTTACGAGGGCAGAAGAATACAGCAATACTGATTTCTTGTCCTGGATCAAGAAATCCAGTCCGCAGACTAAATTTAAAAATATCACCTTCTGTATTTTTTCCTTCATCATCCCAATTCAATTTCCATTTCAACTGCTGCCTTGAGATATTCTTCAAGTCAAGCTTCTGTAACTTTTTGCAGAGTAAGAAGGACATGATGAATGAGGGAAAGCAGCAAAGACCATGATGTTTTTCACATTGCCCTATCCTAAGCATTCTTTTTCACAATCAGATCAGAGGGAAAGCCAGAAAGCACTAGAAAGCAATGGAGAACCCAGTTTGTTCTGTCTGTAAGCTGAGAAGATGAGTATGCCTATCAGTACAGGCTAGATGCTTTCCAGTCACTCACCATTTTCACGAAGAGCAATATTTTCTTACCAGAATGGAAAAATCTCATTTGTGCAAGGTAAACAGATCAAAGTGTCATGGTCAGAGTGCTTACCCAGACAGAAATGAGGGGGTTTTCCTGATATAAATGAAGCACAGCAAGCACTAAACACATGGCTCATGAGATCTAGAGTCCGAGGTGGATGTGTTGAAAAAGTAAGTTTAGAATCGGTTTTCAACCCCATTCTTTCAATTCAACAAGATGAAGGTAGAAACAAACAAACAAATCCATTCCTTCATCTCAAAGTTATTCTTCCAACTCCAAGCAGATCCATAATGAGGAAGAGGCCTTGACTTTGCATTATCATTTTCTGAAGATACTTAACAAAAAGTTTCAAGTGTTTTCATCTTTGACAATTTTTTTTTTTTATGATTTCCAAACAAAGCCTTTGGGAATTGCAATAGATTATGTTATGGTATGTTTTGCATTAGTACAGTCAAATTCTCTGTGTTCCAAAACAGAATGGCCAAATATCCTATTTAGTGCCTCTTCACATTAAGCCTTAAATCATGACCAGGAATTTTTGGGGAGAGTGCCAGCTGGCACAGATCAATACCATACAACATATCGGGACAGTACTTCAGATGTATGAACCATCATTTGCATATCAATTGCATTCCTGCACTGTCGCTCTCTGGTTTACTGGCATAGGCAAAGGCAGAAAATCTTTGGAAGGAAGCTTCTTAAACAACTCATGGTGGGCTTCTCATGTTGCCCACACTTTCTCATCTACGAGAAAGTCACGACAAGTCCAATTTTGAGTTTTGGAAAAATTTCTACTGATCAAAAGAAGAACATAAAACAAAAAACGGAACAAAATGACTATGCGAAAACTTTTAAAGCATATATTTAGAGCATGAATGAATTTTGAGTTCTAAATCTGTTTTATTTCCCAGTCACTTGATTATTTAAAAGCTATAGCAAAGAATAGCAACACTTGTGATTATGTACCTGAGAATCCAGCCTTTCATCAGCAATATTTGAATTCATGCCACTCGAATGTCGTGCAAATTGAAGTTCCATTGATGAGAACTCCAATGGTGATTTAAGTACTGTTGGAAAAATAATTTAGGATGTTTATACACTTAAATCTGTCAAATATTTCCTCAAAGTCCCTTCATGAAATCATTTATCAGCACATATTTAGCAGAAGTGTTCTTCCTTTGTTTTAAAGTTGTATTTTCTTGCTGTTGTTCCCATACTATATACATAATTACTGCCATGAAACTTGGTCTTATTATGACCCTTTAGTCACATTGTAATTATTTAAATTGTGTATCTACCAGACTTGCAGCATCTTGTTCCTATAAATATGCTATAAACAGAGAGCCACATGATCTTCCTGTTGCAGATTAATTTATTTACATTTGTGACAGTAATTATCAGAAAAGACTTGAAAGATTTTCTAAAAAACAACATTCTCTTAAATTTGTACAGCTGAAACAAAGAAACCATCACAAAGGATGAAGTTTAAAGTGAGGATTTAGGAAAACAAAGGTATATATTCCCAGAGACTCATTTTGCTTCTTGAATAAACACTGGAAATTAACCTAGCAATCCCAAAGTATCCTTTTATTAAAATCTGCAAGTTTGTTCCACACTCAGCAAAGAAGTGTGTTGATCAGTTCCCTTCTGCCTCTAAAAAGACCGAAGGATTTCCTAATCACATATCTTGCATTATGTGAACAACAATACTACCCATACTTCTCTAAAGCACAGGCATATAAACGCTATAAACTAACATTGTTTCAAAATAGGAACCTAATCTGCTGGAATGCTTCCAGTAATAGGCAAATATGTCACTTGTCAAGTTCTCACATCTCAGAAACTGCCTGTACAAGGAAAAGACAGCACAACTGAAAGACTAGGAGGAAAAGGAAAGTAAAATATCTACCCCACAAAATGATTGTGAGATTGGTTATTTAAAAAAAAAAGTCAGCTCACATGAGGTCATTACATCCATAAAATGTCATCTGCATTTGTGTCTGGCTGAGGTAGAGCTTGTGCCATTTCCAGTTGACCTTTCTGTTTTGTTTTGGTTGTTTCCTCTTCTGGTGCTTTCTTACATACCAATAAGCAGTCTCAAACGTAAAAGTCTTACAAGTGTTTAAGTAAGAGGCCTGCTTTGCTTCCCAGGTACTGAACCAGTCTACAAACTTTGTTTTAAAAAATTTTTAAAAAGATGCATGATAGATTGAACACATATTGACTATACGGAAGTTAAAGACTGGGTTGATTACTCCGACATTATTGTGGTTCTTTTCTCAGAGTGAACTATCCCAAATACAAACATCAGATATAAGATACTGATTTAAGTGCCGGCTGCACTGTCCTGTGCAGTCTGGATCCCAGTCAACCACAAAAACTGTCATGGGCCGGGTTGGGAGAGTGGAAAATAAACATGCCATAAAGCACACAGTAGTAAGAACTAAGCATATTTCTCAAATCAAAACATTGACCTTGCATGTTGCATCTTACCCACTTTTAAGTTTTAAAGTGACCATCTGAAATGGTCAATCAATAACAAACATGATTTTTAAGTTGTCAAAATGTAATAAAATTATAAAGTTCTTTTTTAATGGTAAAAATAATTTGGCTGCTTGCCTGCATCTGCATGATTATGTGAAATACTGAGTGGTTGAGACATGTATTTAGACTTCTCTCCCTCCTCCCAGCCCAATGTAATTTATTAGTGAGACTTACAGATTGTATCAATTCATTATTCCACAAAGAAAGGGAAAAGGATATAAACATTTCTTTTTTCTTCAGGTTACATTAATCACTTCTGCACTAGAAATTTGTCACTTTGATTCATGACTTTTTAATTAGAGACATTCTTTCTAGTAATCTCCTATACATATGTACATTTATCTTTATTCTACATGTTCTTTAACTAAATATATTAAGAAATATTTAATATTAATTTACTTCCATCACAAGATCTAAAGAAGGTCTCTCAGATTCCTTTCATATCTTAGATCTCAAAAGTAAGCCTTAAGGCCTTACAGAGAGAGAAAGAAAAAAAAAATAGATAAAACCTAATAAATTGGAGTTGCTTTTACTACACATTATGCATTTAATTGGCCAAGCCTCCTTCAGTGCACCCAAGATATCTAAACATTACACAGACATCATTCCAGGAAGACACTCAGCACTTTAGTCTCATCTCAAATATACAGTGACTACAGATAAAAAACTAACATGAGGCAAGCTAGTGGATTCAAGTATTAACAATGTGCAGTTCTATATGACTATAAGGATCAGGCAGGAGACTAAAGAGAACCACAAATTATTTCTAAGAAAAGCAGAGAAGAACCATTTAAGATATCAATTTCTTGCTGCAGGCAAACGGCCTGTAACTTTGACCATTAACAAACTCTGACAGGCCAGAACAGTACAGTTCTACACATAAAAGCAAACAGAAGCAAATGGACTAAATTAGCACCAATTCTCTCATACGAGATCAGGACCTGTCAGAGGCACTTTAGAGGAGTTCTGAATACAGTTAGAGCTCCTAGTTCTGACAGAGTAAAACTAGAAAAAAACATATGATTGACATACTACTTTTCTACACTTTACAGATTAACTGCTGTAAATGATGGAGTCTGCATGATAAGGTCTAGAAGTACTAATGGACGAATACTAATGAATGAGTAGAAAAAAAAATAGTTTTAGTAAATTATTTTTTTATACAAAGCAAATAGCTGTATATATATAAAAATAACTCCACACATATTTTCCCAGCACACCATAATTATGTAGAGCTTTACATATATTTAAAAATATGAATCAAAATGTCTAACTTTTGCAATTTTCCAATAACTTTACAAATTATACAATTCTCAATGGAATTTTAGTTGAGTAGTCATTCTCTGCAACTAGAAAACAAGCAAAAACATCACTACAAATATAAGTATCCACCATCTGCTTAAGTCCCCGTTTACCTACCAACTGCTTTCACTCTACAGAGCGGAACAGCCACAGTCACCGCCTGTGGCTGAGGAGCAACGACGTGCTTTGCAGATCCAACAGAAGTTGCAGATCCAGGATTTGACTGGGTCAATGTCAAGTCAGGCTGAGGAGTCTTCACTGGAAGAGTGAAGTCATATGCTGCCACCTAAAGGACAAAGACATCATTGTGGTCACTTTCCCCAAGAAACTGCAAGTACTTTTTGAACCAAGTGGTATTACTTTTCCAGAAGAATTATTGAAATCAGCTTAGGACCTGATGACAATAGTAATAAGATGGTTGTTTATTAGCACCAAGAATTGGCCCTTTAAGTAAGCAGCAGCCAGTTATTTTTTTCCCCCACTGAGGAAAAAAATGAATGCTCAAAAGTATCAGAGTTATCAGCACAGCCACAGACAAGGCTTCTGGCAAATCATTGTGCTGTGTTCCTCTCACAGCATCGCAGTATGTTTGGGATTGGAAGGGACCTCAAAAGATCATGTAGTCCAATCCCCCTGCTGGAGCAGGAACGCCTAGGTGAGGTCGCACAGGAACATGTCCAGGCGGGTTTTGAATGTCTCCAGAGAAGGAGACTCCACAACCCCCCTGGGCAGCCTGTTCCAGTGCTCTGGCACCCTTACTGAGAAGAAGTTTTTTCTCAAATTTAAGCGGAACCTCTTGTGTTCCAGCTTGATCCCATTACCCCTTGTCCTATCATTGTTTGCCACCGAGAAAAGCCTGGCTCCATCCTCCTGGCACTCACTCTTTATATATTTATAAACATTAATGAGGTCCCCCCTTAGTCTCCTCTTCTCCAAACTAAAGAGACCCAGCTCCCTCAGCCTTTCTTCATAAGGGAGGTGCTCCACTCCCTTAATCATCTTCGTTGCCCTGCGCTGGACCCTCTCCAGCAGTTCCCTGTCCTCTCCAGCCACCCTCCTGAATAAAAAAAGATTGGAGCAGTGGCCCAAATGTATAAGAATGAGCAAGGAGGGTGAAAACAAAGTTACATAAGTTAGGAAAGCCCTTCCCAAACACTGAAGACAAAAGATCCACTGTTACGGTATATTGAGCACAAATAAAATGAGCTCCAAGATCAAGGTGGAGAATGAGTTTAAAATAAAGAAATCTCAAGGAAAACAAATAAACACACCATGCTTAAAAACTTTGTCATTGAACACCACTGAATTTTAGGAGTCCAAATTCCAGTGATTTTGATCCTAGTTTTTTCAGTCATACTCCACTCACACCCCAATAAATAAGGTTTAGAATTTAAAAGATAGCATGTTTTATACAAATCCTCATTTTTGTCAGACTGTGCACTTGAGAGGTCAAATTTATTTCACAGTACATTTTCAAGGAGGCATTTCATACCTCTCAACCTGCCTTTCCAAGGATCAACACAGTATGTTCTCCAGACAAAAAGGTATGGTTAACTCTGGCCTATACAATCTACATGCTGCTTAAAATTTGCAGTATGACCAGCTAAGTAAAAAAGTTATGAATCATTTAAAAGCCTTCCAAAACTACAGAAAATAGTGCATGATGCTTCAGGTTCACACATGTGGCAGTGTGTAGAATATATACACAACAGGAAAGAAAAAAAAAAATGTCCTAAGTCAGGACATGAGGCACATATTGATTTGTAACAGAACCAACACAGAGCTTAGGTAAGGAGAAGTACAGAGCATTTACTATGTTTGGAGTTCCAACAGGGTTTGTAACATACAATCAGAGACTCCTGGTGAGGAGATGTGTGCTGAGCCTTGTGGAACATTTTGTGTATTTGTGCTTAGCAAGAGGAAAGCACGGAGCGAGGGGAAGTTATTCTAGTGACATCAGCACAATCCCTTGATTTACGTTGATACTTCAAATCTGATGATTATTAGATTTTATAACATAGAATTGGCTTTTCAATATTAACATGGTGAATGCCATTTAAGATTTTTTAGTAACTAATGTTTGAGGTGTGTTATAAACAACGATCAAGTAAAAATCTACTGATTTGGTTTACATACTCATCTATTTTTAGTACCTCAAGTCACCCACATAAAAAAATTCATCACTACATCTTCAAACTGTGTTCTTATGGCATAAAACCACATAATTAAAAATTAGACTGAAAAGGACCTTTTCTTCATAGCCTAAGAATTTCCTTTCACTTCAAAATGTGTATGAAATACACTGTTTCATGTCACTAACAACAGTGGCTCCTCACGGTTTCAGAGAAACAACTCTCTTTTCTTATAGTTGAAAGTAATAAGTATTGCTTTTCAAGGCTGTGAAATCTGTCAAATATCAAACCTGTTAAAATTTTTTCCAAAAAAATGAAAGAAGTTTGATAGAATAGAGCTGAATACATGAGTATTTGGTAACCCTGATAGCTGTTAAAATACATATATAAGAGAGAACAGTAAAGTGAATCAATATCAGAGAGAGACAGAAAAAAAAAAATGTACAGGACTCTCTAGGTCAAGCACCAGTCACGACACAGACACAATCCAAATATTCTGTCACACTCCTTCAACTGTAAGGGAAGTTTGCTCTATTGGATATAGTGCACTCAGAATACATCTTAAGAAGTGCAATATGCAAAATACTGCATAAATAACCAACTTATCTCCCAAGCATATGGGTCACTGTAAGGAGAAGGGAGCGAAAGTGCCTGCGCTTCTCAGTGCACATCTCAGGTTCCCTGTAGCCAGTAGGTGCTTCCCTACATGGCAATTCTAACACTTGGAACACTATTGCCAGCAACTGCAGTAAAAAAGTAAGCTAGAAAATCATTCTATCGCCAGCATGCATGGCATATATGACACTATATAGTACCACTACGTTTTTAAAGTTTGGTAAGATTCAAAAGCTTAGTCTACAACAGAAACCACTACATCATTGGCTATGCAAAAGAGTACAAGCTGTCACTGCAATTGTTCTTCATCCATGCTGTTGTGTTCCGTATGTTTATTTTGGACAACAAAAGGTGGAAACCCTTTATCCCTCTCCCAAAGTAGATATTCAAAATTTGTTTTTCATCCCCACTACCAGGAAAATTTGGTTTAGTCTTACTATGCAACAAGGGGTTTTACATGCTAAGAGCAAGTGTGGTAAGCAAAACCAAGTACATGCAAAACACTCAATCCATTACATGTAGGACATGATGTTCACTGAAAATCTGCATTTGCTTTGAAGAACAATGGTGCAAATTTAAAACAAACATAACTCATAGAAAGGTATTCATATAACTAACAACAGATTGTAGACCTTCCATTTCATTCTTACGTCCCTTGCCTCATGAACTGCAATTAACTAACCTGTACTTCAAATGAAAAATTATTTTAAAATCCTATAAACTTAGAACTTAAAATATAATTCATACATGTACACAGCTACATACACACATGTATACACACATTACTGAAACAGAAGTAACCTTAATTTCACTTTTAGAACTTTTCATAAGTAGAATCATTATTTTTACACATATTTTAAGGAAAAAAAAAATCTAGAACTCCATAATGGAAAATTCTCTTTCGTAACATTATATACTAAATAAAATTGATGAAAATATGCTTTAAAAAATACTATTCCTGGACTAGCAGTTACTTTTTAAATTATATATGAGTACATTACAGTTGTTTATCTACTGAGATATTTTTCTGAAGCTGCATTTAACTTCATAAACCAGAGAACACAGGGAGGTGCAGGAAGGAAGCAGACTAGAAAGAGTTCTTTCACAAACATTCCAGGTTGTTTATATCATTACAAGAAATATTTTTCCAGTCCTGATTTACACTAATTATGCATGTTAATTGGAAAGGAAGCATCACCTAGAAAGTGGTAGTCTCAGAAATTAAAATACTTCAAAAGAAGCTTTAAAAATACTAGTCATGTGAGACAAAGGAGCTTTTAGTTATGTGTTCACATAGAACACCTCCAAAGGATGCCCGAAAAGCACATGCTTGTGTAGGCTGCCACCAGGACATAATATTTCTTAAAATAAAACTCACAATACTGCAAACTTTTATTTAGAGGGAATTTTAAAACACCTTCAATCTTTTTTACTATAATTGCTAAACAAATAAAAGTTGCTTATTTCAAGAAATCTGCCTGACCAAGGAAGTACATGGTAGCTCTAAGCCCAACACTGGAGAGTGAACACAGCTGAATGACTTCCTGCCTCAGGCCTAAATACTGAAACAAACAAAAGGGGAAAAAACTACCTCAGCATCCATGACAATTAAATTGGTATTTTATATAAAATTATTGCATAAAAAATAAACTCAAGCTTAATTTTCAGGTTGAGGAGGGAAATCTGAGAGTAGAAAAAAAGAATTAAGTTATTTTCAAAAAACACTTTCAAAGCAGTTACTTCATTTCTATCTTTACAAGTGCCCCAATGTGATAACATATTTTATGCTTTATAAAATGTATTTTGTTAATTAGTATTGTAATACACCATGTGTTCTAAAGGCTGAGTAAAAATTTTGCTGTCAAATCCAGGAATCAAGTAGCTTATTTGGCACAAAGAATATGTGATATCTCCCTAAAATTACAGTACTTGCTTTCACACTTTACAGGGAATTGCAAGTAAATCAGCTAATTTATGACTTAAAAGTTAAAACACTTGTAAAGGATAATACTCCTGTATTTATTATACAATAACATACAAACTCTTCAATTTCTTGAAGCATTACAAGTCATTGAATTTTTGTGTAAAGGCTGATTCTAAAGCTTCTTTATTTATAGCACTAACAATATAGAGATTTAGTAAGACAAAATATAATGTACGTTAAAAAAAAAAACAAACAAACAAATTAAAAAAAAAAACACAAGTTTGATTCAAATTTAAGCCTAAGTGCAAAACGAATTGTTTATGTCCTGCAACTATATACAATATACATTCTCAACCTCCCTTCAGATTCAACATGAGCGTCTCCTTCAAACATACTGAAATCTTTCACACAGCCTAAATTCCCTAGCTTTATATCACAGATAAGCAGCTTTCCACAATGAATAATGTAACTAGTTTTAAACCCATCATTCAAAACACTGAGATAAAACTAAAGCTTTCCCTTGTATATGGTCAGAGATGATGCACCAGCAACACCCTATAATTCCACAACTTCAGATTTTCCATAGAATTCATTTCTTACACCAGGAATTCTAGTCTTTCACTTAAAGAAATAAAAATTTTGTAAAAGTACATCATTAAAAATGAAACAAAAATTTTAAAAAAAAAAAAGCACAAAACTACCTGCCACTTGTCTACAAAAAGCTTAAGCAATAAACTCTGACAGGTGTGACTTGCTCTATTTATCTCAATCAAAGGCCTCTCATAGGCATCATTATTAGACAGCTGTGTATTTTGTCTTTTTTCCAGGATCTTGGAATTTCTTGTTTTCCAGCAGGGAAGGGGGAAAAAAAAAAAAAAGAGAAAGAGAGAGAAAGAGAGAGAAAGAGAGAGAAAGAGAGAGAAAGAGAGAGAAAGAGAGAGAAAGAGAGAGAAAGAGAGAGAAAGAGAGAGAAAGAGAGAGAAAGAGAGAGAAAGAGAGAGAAAGAGTCACTCCTGCACCTTGCTTTGCCTCCTTTCCCCTTTCTGTATCAGACCACACACAACACTGCTATTAGAGCAGGTGGACCATCCTGCCTGCTGAAACACACTCACAGCTGAGGAACAAGGAGGAGCAAATATTTAAAGTGATCACAAGCTGCCGGTTTCCCTGGAACAAAACCAAAGGAATGAGGTGCTCCTCTCTGTTACCTGGACAGGGAGCTTACAGAGAGAGCTGTGGTCAGAAAAGCCATGCTTCTACAATTTTGGATAGTATAGGGTGTTTCAAAAAGATGGACCAAACATATACAATTACATAAAATTAACAAACAGTTTAGCAAATTTCAGTAACCTTTTTATGAAGGGTCTATGCTCCCTCCACCTGCTGTAAAGACTGTAGGAGTTTCATTCATGGGCAGTTTGTGGTTGCACAGGTACAGTGATTTAGAACTGAGTCCATCTTTTTGAAACACCCTTTACATTTTAAAACTCGGTTCAAAAACAATCACTGCTAGCAATCAATCAATAAGTAATAACTCTTAGCTCTTTCTCTGGATAAGGATGAGGGAGCTACAACAGATATTTGGCCAGATAGTCATGGGGTTTTTTGTTTGGTTTTGTTTGCTTGGGTTGTTTGTTTAATTGTCAGAAAGTTGTTCTCATTTCAGAGCTGAACAGAAAAAAATGCCTAGCTCATCAGGTGTTCAGCTGGCTTATACTGCTGCTGCTTATACTGCAGCAAAAAAAACCTAAACCATAACTGAAGTGTCTTTCAAATAAAATCATATCAAAACAGAAAAGAAAGCAGCACACAGCCTGTATACAATATGACACTAAGAAGTATTTGCTAGCTTACCTATTTACATATATTTTTATACTGCTTTCACTACAGCTCTGACTTCTGCAGCCATCAAATACCAAGGTTAAACTCTCCTCAGTGAGGAGGGGAGTCCTGTCACCTCTGACACCTCCTGAGATGCTGGAATAATAGGAAGGCACAGCCAGGCCATGTCTGAGCAACACTCTAGGCCTTACCTATAATGCCTGGGCTTCATTTTACCACTTAAAATATTGGGAGAATAATATCAATTTTTTAGATACTATCTTACAAGCATGCCAATATAGTTAATCTCCAAGAGCATCTTTTGATGCTATGTGTGTTTGCATACACTAAGTTTTAGTGAGAATTGTAGGAGTTACTCAGAGTTCCAATGTATTTACCTAGTTTGTTTATTTGAAGCTTTTTGTGGCAGAAGGAAAGCTAGCGCCAAGTTGGTTTTTAACAGGAGAATTCAAGATTGTATTCAAGACTTAATTACTTAAAACCTTAAGTTAATAATTCAAGTAGTTTTAATAACATTTTAAAGCATATTAAAATAATTTCATGCTTTTGTGATTTTTTTTAATCAATGCTTCTAAATTATTTTGTTTTCATTTTTCCTTAGTTCTAGTAGTTACTTTCTTAGCAATAACATCAATATAGTGGGGGTTTGTTGGTTTATAGGGTAGTGATGTCAGTAATGGCTACAACAACAACAGGAACTTTTAGAAGAATCAGAAGGCGGACAGAAAAGAAAGCAGCTCAAAGGGATACAGATGGTTTGTAGCAGCTGGGAGGTAGCTGGGTAAGAGCAGTTGTCCAGAAAATGGTGATGAGATCAGAGAAGCAGCTGTTCAAGTGCAGAGGCAGAAAACAGTGCTTGCAACCATGAAGCCTGAGCAGGGAAAGCTCAATATATGGAGAAGATTAGGGTTTTTTCAAGGCCAGAATGTCAGGAAAGGGAAGGAGAGAGAGAAAAGGGGGCAATCTAGATGAGCTAGAATGATAAAGAACTCAGATGCAATGACGAATGTTTTAAGAATCAGTAACTACTGAGAGTTTCTGATCACAATAAGAGATGCTTGTACCTGGACCACTTTCTTAACAGAACTATGGTTCTTATTAGAATTTTGCTTTGCAGGAGGTAAATTAAAGAAAAGCTACAGCATCCTGGGGGGTAGATGTACTTTAAGATATGTGCTTCAGTGATGCCATGCTGGGCAACGATTTTAGTTTTCAAAGTTAACTTCATTTAACATTAGTCAGTGCTACTGCTGCCAGCTCTCAGTGTTGCACCAACTCTCAGCAATGTTGACTTGTGATCACCAGTGGGTTTTAAGTTGTGTCTTTGGTCATGTCTTGCCCAGCTATGAGCAAGCTGACCCCTGACAGGCAGGGACTTGCACACCTGGAGCAGAAAGGAAGCACAGGTTGTACAGGGAGCTTCCGCAGCACCACGAGCAAGGGGAGACAGAAAGGCCGTGAGCACCTGTAGACAAGGGACTGACAATAAAGACATTTCCTTGAAGCAGCACTTATCAGTTGGTTATGAGTTATAAGGGGTCTCAGGAAAAACTCCTTTTTGAAGATGTTTATTCCCTTACTTCTAAAGAAAGTTGTTGTGTTCGCCAAAAATCATTCCTAAGAGCTGAAAAACACTTTAGACCCAGAGTTAAAAATTAAAAAAGGATTACATCAGAAAACTCTATATAGAAATATGTAACCAATAGTTGCAGTATATTCTACAGATATTTTTTGTAAGAAAACCAGCCACAAAACAGATCCAGTCAAATGTAAGATTTTTTTTTTTTCAAGCTTATATCATAATTAAAGCAGACTGCCAGTGTCTTCAGTTACCATACCACCAGTATCAAATTACAGTTGGAGAAGCTCATGAATAACAAAAAGTAATACTGAACAGTAGTTCAGATGAGAAGTGAAATTAAACAAATTAAACACAAAGAACCATCTGCTGTTTCAGCAGTCTTCAGAAATATTATGTTAATCAATTGAATTCATAGCAGTGTCAGGAGCAACATTTCTACTCTTAATCCATCCTGCAACTTGACAAGGAAAGAAAACAATAATAGAACTCAACTGGAGCAATGGAAAATAGAGTACTGGGAGGCAAATAAAAATCCCTGTTTTGATAGCTGTGCATGGGAGGCATTTAGGATTTTAGAGAGTTGCTATTTCACTAGTCTGTAAGGGGGACAACTGATCTTCTACTACCCTCTTTTCCACTACAGTGGAGAATAAAGGATCGCTTTGTACAGCAGCACCAACACCAGAGAAATCTAATGCCATAAGCTGTCAGATTGCAGGTTTTGGCTCCCATCAATACATATGCAGTTTAGATCTCGTATATAATTGTGTGATTTTAGCTACTAAGACCAAAGGAAAATAAATGAAAACTGCATCTACAGTACACAGTAGAAATACCTCTGTTAAATAGTTGAGAAAACTTAAGTAAAATTCTTTTATGAAAATAAACCGAAATTGAGGCCTTGGAAATTAAAATATTGTTATCTGCAAAGTCTTATACATACCATGTACCCTTGTATCATCCATAGAATAATATTGCTAGACCCTATTTCTAGACCCTATTTATCATTTTTAAGTCAGTATGTATGTGGTACCGTCTTTTTATAGAACTCCTAACTGAATTTTCTGTATAGATGCTGAGGAAAAAAAAAATTAACCACTAGCTTAACCAAGCTAAAGTATTAGCTGTATCATCATTACTTCATTCCCATCTAATTGATCAACAGAGCAAACCCCTCAAAAGAAAGCATATTCTATTCCAAAGTAATCAGATGATACAAAATGAAAAACAGGAAGGAATGGAAATTTAGGAGATTTGGAAAGTTCTTGCAGAAGGGCATTATAATTTTGGCAACCATTCTCTGTTTAGTGTTGTACGTATGGCTTACTAGAAGCTAAATGGTAGTTACAAAGCAGCATTTTGTTTCTCATTTCTGTTGACAATCTTTCAATTAAAACAAAAAAAACTTTAGATCTTGCTCAATACTTATATTTTAAGCTGTTACAACAGATTGCTTTTTTAAATGAAATAAGCATCTCAGAGGACTTTACTGGTAAAATAAAAATCAAAACTAATTAAGTTTTGAAGCTTGGCTGTAAGAACAGTAACAATATATACCTACTCATTAAAAGTTCTATCAATCTTTTCACCATTTTTGTTTTTCATGTTTCTATATTAATTTATGTTCTTCTTTTTATTTATAAAGGAAGCTAGCTTTTCCATATTCCAATTTCATCATTTTAATCCAAAAATTGATGTTCCTTTGTATTAATTATTAACTGGTTTGAATCTCAAACTTAGCAAGAGACAGACACTAAGAAGTGATGTTATAGTTACTAAGAGCTTTAGCACTGGCCTTAGTGGGGTCAGAATTGCATCTTCAGAACAACAACATGCTGTTAGAACGTGATTTTACAATGCAAAAACATGATTGTCTGACCCATGACTTGTCCCTTCAGGACAGAGTGAAGCATTTCTGGTGATGCTTGTCCACCTCCCTCAGTAATGGAGATATATGCTCATGTATTATCTTTGATAACGGCTGGTTTTATAAGACACCAGTGTGGACAGTGATACATAGGAAAGGTTTATCTTGCTGGGGCAAAATGATGCTGGGACAGGAATTAGCAGGGCTCATTTGGAGAGCTTTAAACTAGATTTGAAGTGGGATGGGGTTGTAGCTGGGCTTGCACCAGTGGGCCAGCACTCTAGAATTGATGAAGACTGGGGGACCTCCCATTCCCCTAGGGTGAAATCGGTGTGCTCAGCTCGCTCCCTGAAATGCCTGTACACCAATGCAGGCCGATGACTGTGATGCCACTTTCAGGTGTCCGTAGAAGGCTTCATCAACTTCTTCACCCTGATCTGGTGGCCTGTAATAGACACCCACAACAGTATCACATCTGCCAGCCTGCCCCTTAATTCTCACCCATAGACTCTCAACTCTCTCCTCATCCATGCCTGGACAGTACTCAATACATTGTAGTTGCTCTCTCACGTACAGACCTACTCCACCATTCTGCCTGGCTGGCCTGTCTTTCCTGAAAAGGACATAGCCATCCATGACCACATTCCAGTCATGTGAGCTGTCCCATCATGTCTCTGTAATTACCACCAGATCATAATCCATGTCCAGGACAGCCTCTAGCAGAGTAGACAGAGACAAAGAAGGCATTCAGTAACTCTGCCTTCTCTGTACCTTCTGTCACCAGGGCACCCACCTCGTTCACCAGTGTGCACTGTCAGCAAGTTTGCTGATGACACCAAGCTGGGAGGAGTGGCTGACACGCCAGAAGGCTGTGCTGCCATCCAGTGAGACCTGGACAGGCTAGAGAGTTGGGCAGGAAAAAATTTAATTAAATATAACAAGGGAAAGTGTAGAGTCTTGCATCTGGTTAGGAACAACCCCAGGTTCCAGTACAGGTTGGGGAATGACCTATTAGAGAGCTGTGTAGGGGAAAGGGACCTGGGGGTCCTGGTGGACAGCAGGATGACCATGAGCCAGCACTGTGCCCTTGTGGCCAAGAAGGCCAATGGCATCCTGGGGTGTATTAGAAGGGGGGTGGTTAGTAGGTCGAGAGGGGTTCTCCTTCCCCTCTACTCTGCCCTGGTGAGACTACATCTGGAATATTGTGTCCAGTTCTGGGCCCCTCAGTTCAAGAAGAACAGGGAACTGCTGGAGAGAGTCCTGCACGAGGCCACAAACATGATTAAGGGAGTGGAGCTTCTCCTTTATGAGGAAAGGCTGAGGTAGCTGTGTCTCTTTAGCTTGGGAAGAGGAGACTGAGGGGTGACCTCATTAATGTTTACAGATATTTAAAGAGTGAGTGTCACGAGGATGGAGCCAGACTCTTCTCAGTGACAACCAATGATAGGACAAGGGCAATGGGTACAAACTGGAACACAGGAGATTCCACTTAAATTCGAGAAAAAATTTCTTCACAGTGACAGAACAATGGAACAGGCTGCCCAGGGGGGTTGTAGAGTCTCCTCTGGAGACATTCAAAACCTGCCTGGACACATTCTTGTGTAACCTCATCTAGGTGTTCCTGCTCTGGCAGGGGGATTGAACTAGGTGATCTTTCGAGGTCCCTTCCAATCCCTAACATTCTGTGATTCTGTGATTCGGTGTGATTTTATTCCAATATTTGATTCTTTTTGCTACAATGAGTTTTAATATCCAATCGAATCCACCTGCTATAATTTAAACCCATTACTCATTACCTATCACCTATCTACGGCAGTGAACAAGCACATATCAATTCTATTCCACAGAATATTGGAAGTTCGCTCAACTGTTTGCACAATTCGTGGTTTCTGGACTTCTGATCATTTCCATTGCTTTCTTTTGGACTGTCTTTCCAAGAGAAATTTTCCTACTTTTTTGTTTAAGCATGGTATCCCAAGTGGGAAAACTGTTTCATCTGAGGTGTTTACAGCACTGATTACAATAACTGTTTTCTTTCTCAACTAACATTATTCCTAATTACATAAATCAGTATAGTGTCTGCCTCTATTCTTAGTTCTTGTTCAGCTTGTGATCTACATTACCTTACACATAGATTACTTCAACATCATTACCTTGTTTTGCATTTCTGCTATTGACCTTTCCTACCTAAATAAAAATGTCAGCACTTTTCCTACTGAGTTTCTCTCCAGTTGGACAATAGATCACTGGTAGCAAACAACTACATGCTTTCCTAACACTGTAACCAGTCTAAATCCGAGAAGCTTGCTTATGAGAATGTTGCATCAGTCAGTGTCAAGATGCTTAAAGATGTGACATCTACTGCTTCTCCCCTAACCTCAAGGTCTGCTATGCTATAGGAGGAAATTTATTTGGTTTGAAATAGGTCATTTTTTATTAATCTATTGACTCATTTTCTGTCAGGAAAAATCATCTCAGGGTACTGAATGTACTATAAATTCACACATCAGTTATTTCACAATAGCTTCCACATATACATACAATCTAAGCTGACAGTAATAATAAGAAAAAAAATCACAGTGTTACCAGACATGGCCTGTAATATGTAAATATTATTTGAATTATGCTTTCAACAAAGGCATTAAATTTTATTCAAAAACTAAAGTGCTGGGAAGGAGAGAGAGGGGTAACAGTAAAAAAATTATATTGTTGACCCTTCAAAGACTCATTGTCTCTGACATTTTTTAAGTTAAAAATGCAGCTAATGCAACCAGTTTATGTGCTCTAGAAATGGTCCCCAGCTGCTTGTTCTGAAGCTGGTGCTTAATATCCAAGACTACGTTTTCTTTCAGGTCGTTGTTCTCTAAATATGTGGAAACCCCAAACCTTCAATTTCTAAAGCACTGTTCAACAGGTTTAGATTTAAAATTCTCTATAGCACTCTCTATTGACACCTACTGCCAATAAAATGCTATTTTCCTGATGTAAAACTAACCCATAAAATCTTGTATCTTCAGCTGGTTTCCCTTAAATAGCTCAATCAGGAAGCAACTTTGCCAGTCTTCATGACACATAAAACTCCTCTGCTACTTCTACTTCTACAGTCCCTTGGTCATCTGAGAGTTAAGGCATGAATAGATACAAAAAGAAAATGACTGCCAGATTTTTCAATGATTTAATGAATGTGTGGTAAGACATTTCAGTTTAAGTTTATACCTTTTGTATTTTTAAGTCATTGAGAAAGTATGCAAACATTAAAGGAAAGCAGCAAATGTTATAAAAAGGTTATTTCAGAACTTCTTTTCTTAAGAATTGGATTACTATTACAATACTGTTGCACACACTAAAATGTGCATCTAAAATGTCTATATTCTTTCACTACAGAAATATCACAAAGCATTATTTTAATTTACCATAATCACCACTGCCCCATAAACCTACCTCTTTTGGCATGAAGGACAGCAAGCATTGCAGAGCTGACTTTCCCTTTAAGTTAACGGAATACAAATGTGGCTTTGAAGAACACCAGTCAACCACTGTCAAACAAAAATCAGAATCAAATTACAGTTGTTATTGCAACAAATATCACCCTTGAAATAGCTGCAGTATTTCAAAGCAATTTCCAGCATAAGTTATCTACATATCTGTATGTTAAGCCTTTCTTGCAAAGTTATGAATGAATGTAGTATTTCTCATAAGGATTCTGAAGGGGTAATTTTGAGAAGAAGTAATCACCAGCAACTTTCATTAAAGTTATTGATTTGAGAGAACACAACATTTCAGAGAAAAACAAACAAAGACAGACACATCACTGGCATTTACCTTAGAATAAAAGCATTAGGCAAAACCAGTTAAACTAAATAATGAAAACTAATACCACAGGGAGAAAAAATGTTGCCTGAAACTGGTTTTCTAAATGAAATTTAGGTACAATCTAGACTACAGAAGTCTACCACTAAGGCTTGCTTCATGTTTCAGACTTTCATGTCCAATTTTAAGGCACTGGCAGAAGCATGAGCTTCCGTTAAACAAGTTAGCATTCCTCTGAGATCAATATTCATCCTGGAACACAAGGATCAGTATTCATCCACTATTCAACATCTGAACAGCACTGGGTCTGACTGGATGTCACATTATTATTTCAAACACAAACTGATCTAGAAATCACGTGCAATGAGTCAATCCCCAAGCTGGTCAGTTGACTGTTGCAGACAGTCTTACAGTTCTCTTCCAAGTTAAGATGTCTGACAAGGAGACCTCACCTTCCCTTTCAAGTCTACCACATGGCAAGAAAACCCCTCTGTTCTTGTCAGTTCATTTTTTGGCATCATCCACATACAATTCTACATTATGATACAACTAAATATTATAATACTGTCTTGAAAAAGAAAGAGTCTTGATTTCATGCAGAATCACAAACTGTTAGGGATTGTAAGGGACCTCGAAAGATCATCTAGTCCAATCCCCCTGCCAGAGCAAGAACACCTAGATGAGGTTACACAAGAATGTGTCCAGGTGGGTTTTGAATGTCTCCAGAGAAGGAGACTCCACAACCCCCCTGTGCAGCCTGTTCCAGTGCTCTGGCACCCTCAATGAGAAGAAGTTTCTTCTCATATTTATGCGGAACCCCTGTGTACCAGGTTGTACCCATTGCCCTTGTCCTGGTTGTCACTGAGAAGAGCCTGGCTCCATTTTTGTGACACTCACCCTTGAAATATTTGTAAACATTAATAAGGCTACTCCTCAGTCTTCTCTAATCCAAGCTAAAGAGACCCAGCTCCCTCAGCCTTTCCTCATAAAGGAGATGCTCCGCTCCCTTAATCATGTTTGTGGCTTCGTGCAGGACTCTCTCAAGAAGTTCCCTGTCCTTCTTGAACTGAGGGGCCCAGAACTGGACACAGTATTCTGAGGGTCAAGAGGACTTAAAAGCATAGCTGCAAAATTCCCTCATGGATAAATCTGTTGGAACAGCAAAGGAGATGCCAGGACTGAAGCAGGAAAGTGATGAGCAACAATGGGTAAAGGATAAGAATCCACACTAGTTCTAGCAAGAAACAAAGAATAGCAACCTAATTCCTCATATTGCCCCCATGTTATTCTGAGCTGGGCATCATGTAGAACTGAGGTCCTGTGATGAACCTGCAGACACTCTGTACCATCAGGAAAAAGAGAAGTCCAGACCTTTATACTGATGATGAATTAACTGAGGGGTAAACATTATCAAAACCATGAGTAAAGTCCATGAACAGGAAATTAGTACAGTTATTCAGTTTTATTTGGTTGATTTGGGGGTTTTTTGGCTTTTTTGTTTCGTTTTAACTGGTATATACCTCAGCAACTGTAGGAAAAAAAAATCTACAGGAAACCTGACATTTTCCAAGTGCTTATTTTTGGCAAGCATTTTCAAAACGATAGATTTAGGTTTTCTTAAATTAGAAAAAAATATATACCAGAATCAGTTTGACAAATTTTCTCTGAGCATTATCTGTTCTTTACTTAATGAAAATTCTGATGTAGCAAAAGCAAATACCTGAATGGTCACTAGAATTCAATTTAAAATCCTTATACTTAGAAAAATCAAACTCCACTCTAGTACATGCTTGTCCCATGTTCTGCAGCAAAAAGGGAATTGATTTTGTAGAGCCAACATAAACACCACCAAAGTCAAATAGTCCCTGTAAGTTTAAAGAAAAAGAGAAAAAAAAAAAAAAAAAAAAAAAGAGTCAAAGCACTGTTAAGTAAAGAGTAAAGTTTATAATTGAACAGACTGTGAAAAATATAATTGCTCGAGGATTCAAAATTTATAATATGCTAGTAGTCTTGGTTAATCAATTGTCTTGCATAACTTTTATCTTTAAAATCTTTCCAGGACATAAAACACAACAGTTTAGAATTCAATTCAATAAGTCCAGTTACACCATCGGGAAAGTTTTCATCATTCATTAAACAGACCTTTTTCCTCAATGCATTTTTTTTTCCCTACAACTAGCTTAAAGAAATCCTCCCCCTTTTAACAATTTTCTTCCACATTGTCAAGTTCAAAAGCTAAAGCTGTCAGCTATCAGTCAGTGTAACTGTTATATGTACATTTAGTATTTAATTTCCTAAGTTTTTCTCTTTGATAATTTTCTCAGGAAATTATTATACAAAAAATGAAAAATACAAAGTAGAGATGAGCCACTTGTATATCTAGATAAAGCAAAACTATCAATCTTACCAATTGCCACAATTTCTTCATACTTACCACATCAATGTTTATTTCAGGAATCTCTACAAATCCAGCAATCCTAAGCTCTAGTACTTCTGAATTTCGCACTGATACCTAAGTGAATGGATGACAGTGTAAGAAGGTAATTTTAACATAATTATGTCAGCAAATCTGTCATAAATACGTGAAAAAATATATTCAGAAAACAAAACAAAAACAGTACTCCACAGGTAGAGAGTGGAGAAAGACCTTCAGCAGAGTTTGTAATGAAAATACGAAAACAACTCTTCCCTTATAATATAACGTGGTTTTGTTATAGAAATATAGAGGTAGAGAAAATGCCTTCATTGTCTAGAACACATATATAGAGAGAGACTGATTTTTCTTTGAAACCACATCTCACTGGATCTATCATGCCTCTGTAGCCTGCCATTTCTGGGATAGTCATAGTTGTCAAAGCTTTAGGAAAGACCAGTCTTCTGCAGGAGAAAGCTGAGTGGAAAATACATCACAACACAAATTGCTAGACAGAGCTGCTGGTACAAAGTAGATACTATTGTTCTGAGCAATGCTAAATCTGGGTTTAGAAGTGGGTGTAGGCAGCCATAGAAGATGAAGAATCCAGGATTAGAGTCAGAAAAGGGAGCAAAGATCAGCTTCATGATAGCATCCTTTTTCCTGTTCTCACTTATCTGATCAAGGACAAGTTCAGGAAGCAGGATTGCAGAAAATGAAATAGGATTGGATGTTTATTGCACTGCTATTATCACATCAAATCTACTAGAAAATCCGTCTCTGAGAAGACCACAAAAAGAAGTCACAAAATTAAAGACATTGCAGTATTCCAGTGCTGCTCCTCTGTAGACCATAAGAACTGCAGATATGTCTATGTGATCTTCTGAAGACAGTCACACGTTCATGTCAACAGTTTGCCAATGGTATAATATGAATCAGCTCAAACTGCAAGGTTGTTTTGACACTTCAGAGGAGGACTAAGACCAAAATAACAGAATATGTTATAGCAGATATCAACTGCTGTAAGAAACATTTTTTTTCTTAAAAAGCTGTAGCACACTGGAGAAAAAAATCCAGAAAATGCTTAAATGAACATACATCTCCGCAAATAAACACACAACACAAAACTCCAGAGACAAATTCTTCCAGTTTTGAATACCTCTACTCTTGTATCAAAACTCATTTTTGCAATCGGAGTGAAACAGATTCTGAGATCAGCATGGCCTCCCACAGGTACTACCCCTTCAGAAGGGTTGATCGTCATTCCAGGAAGTGGGTTTGTATCAAGAACCTTCAAACACAAACATGAAATATTAATAATACTGCAAAAGATGTTTTGTTTTGCTTTGCTAAAAAATACCAGTATATCTATCATGAAGATTTTATATACTTACAAGGAGAACATTCATAATGCATAATGCTAACTAAGACTTAGAAGTTTGGGGCAAAAATACAGGTAAACAAAATAAAGTAACATATTTCTATTATGAAATCATTTTTGCACAGCTATTGGAAATTTCACATTCTGGTTTTAAAGTTGTTTTCATGAGTTATTAAAATAAAGATTTGCTATCTAGCAAGTGTCCAGAATAGGCTACAAAGCATTTTTTCAGAGACAGATAAATTGATAACTTCTTTTTTGCCATTCACAGTAAGAAGGCAGGACACAGGATCCTAATACAATAAAGTTCAGTCATAATACTAGGAGTAAATATTCAGTTTAGCCACAATTAGTATGGACAAAATAGAATTTGTTCTCTTCTAATGCACTCCAAACTTTAATTCGAAGCATAGCTACACAAGATATAATGACCAAGACCAACCAGACATCACTTGGCTGAAGGGTATATGTGGAGGCTTTAGGATGCTAGGTAAGTTTGTCTTATTGATTATGCTGATTTTATTCTTTCAGGCCCAGCCTCCAAGAGTGTAGTAATAACACTTGTTATTACAATGCTCCATTGATGAACAGAGAAATACAGTACAAATCAAATAAAATTTCTTAGTACCATAATACTGTAGTAACAAAAATTCTGAGGACTTCAATGAAAATTATTTCACTTCACTAAATAAATACAGCAAATTCTTCTGAAATCAGAAGAACTAATGCAGATAGGTTTCCTACTAAGTCACGTATTATGTCTTTGCCATTCTGGCATCCATCTCATCTTGGGTAAGCCCAATTCGTGTTACAGGCCACCTTCCTCTCAGATGTTAGTCTAGCAAAGCAATCACACTTGCTATGACTGGTCTGTGTCCGTGCATGCACTGACTGGGCAGTCAGTATGAATAAAGATGACCAGGCAGTTTGCTTTGTCTCTCAAAATATAAAAACATCCAAGTCATAACTGCTTTTTCATAGGGTACACCAGTATGGGGTTTTACCGTTACCACTGGTTCTCATGAAACTTCCAGAATCTTTTAGACCATAACCACCTTGCTTGTCTGTTGCTCCATCTATCCATTAGTCCAAATTTGACAGAGGGACGGAATTCCTATTCACATAAATCTTGTTTCTTCAGAAAACTAGACAAAACCTTAAGTAGATGTGTATCTAACAACTGAGAACACAAAACTGTAACATGATCTGATAAAATGAACTGCCTTCTTCTTCCCCACCCCAAGAAATTAGATGTGCTACAAATAACGTTAGCTTACTTGAAAGTAGGCATGATTGTGCCCTATGTTTTGAAGAACGGCTTTCTTACAAGTAGATAAACCCATTGGACTATGATTGAAGGGTATCCTTTGTTCCAAAAACTGAACTTTAGTAGTACCAAGCTATAAAAAAGAAGAGGAAAATAAGCAAAATAAATAACATATTACTGACTACAAATAAATTTTTCAGCCTAATTTTCTTTTCATTATATAATGACCTAATATACTTCTGGAAATGCATAAATTAGAAGTATTCGAATAGACAAACACCATTTAAGTGTGAGACAAGATTTACACAATGTATTGAACTCATCTAGATTCAAAGTGAGCAGATACACCCCCAGAGATAGTTTCTGAGCCAGCTTCAAGACAAACAAAAGTATTTTAATTGAATTTAAATTAACAGCACAAGCTCTGTCATTATTTTAATCCTAAATGTGTGATCAGAACAAGATCCTTCAGAGATTTTAATAGCAGTAGAAATGCTAATATTCTAATTTACACACATCCTGGTTTATATTGGGAGGAATAAAAAAAAAAAAAAAAAAAAAAAAAAAAAAGAAAAACAAAAACACAAACACCGCTACAGTCTGTCTCCTTCACACTCCCTGCTGTGTAACACAGGCTAACAAATGATTAACCTAAGGCGAAAAGGCGAATTTCATTGGTTAGAAGACTATCCAGAAGATTGCATTTCAAATTATCAAATACCATGTTCGAATAACAACACAAAATTACGTTACAGCCTGTTGTTACCCTGAAGCTCTGAAACATACACACACCTTCATTTTTATCGCCTTAATCTATATCTGAAGAACTATCATACCACCTCTCAACCCTTTGTTTGGCTAAACTAAGTAAGCCAAGAAGAACAGTTACTGCTTTGTCTATAATGACCACTAAGTTGTGGTGTCAGAAGAAGTATAACATTGAGCAGCAAGAAAAAGGCAAATTGTCTTTGGCTTGCCTTCTCCAACATGTCTGTGGAGCAATATTCTTTGTTAAACATCTCAAATAAAGATATATGAAATTAAAGTAGTTTTTTTAATACATGATAATAGAAATATATTTAAGAAATTACTTGTTAAAAAACCACACATTTTGCTCCTCTAAATCTGCTATATGAATTGTTACCTTTGCCAAACATTTCAACCTAATTTTGTTTCCTTTACGCACACACAAGTCGAATTCTCCTGCTCTTGGAGAGTTGAACCCTGGATGCCAAACAACTTCACAGTCCAGATCTCTATAGGCCTCCACGAAGCCTAAATAAATTTGCATAATGTACATGTTACAGCATACACGTGTACAATTATCAAATTACATTGTATAATTAGAAATAACATAAGCACATTAAAGTGAAATTACTGTCTATTAGACAAGACTAAGCCTATATTCCAAAGGTGTTGAACAGTATGCTGCATTAACTAAAATTAGTTTCTGAATTCTCATGACAAGTGCATAATTTATTTATTAGGATCCTGCAGTTAAACACACTAAAAGTTCACTGGTATTCTCTAGCCATGAACTACTCAAATAGTCAACGTTGAAAAAAATAAAAGAACAGACTATTCTTCCTGTAAAATAACACCTTTGGATAAGACTATGCACATTTTCTCACTTACAATTGATTCTAAACACGTTTCAGCAGAAATATATTTTCTCAAGAATCAGAGCACACCGAGCTCCTGATCCAGCCAGTTCTTGTTTCAATTGTACAATGCCAATTCAGTTAGCAGTTAGCTCTTTAATAATAGAGCTCAAACATATTCCTACAGAACACTGTCTTTCAAAGGAAAGGTAAAATCTAATGTCTCACACACTTCTAACAAATATTGATCGATCATGCAAGTGGAAACTAATTCCAGATTGAATTCCTTTTGTGTCACTCAGACTGTCTACATCAAATTTTTAACAGTTTCATTCATACAGTGCTTTTGGAAAATTTCCTATCCTGATGAGCTGTATGATATTGCTCACTGCTATTAAATAGGTGCCTCACTTTTGAAATATCAGCGATCTGTGCTGAGAAAAATGGTCAGCGCTGCTTGCTGGACATAGAAACAATGAACTCCATTGAGTACACATTCATGGTAGGGCTTATACAGGGAGTGCTGCTATAGTACTAATGAACACTCTAATCTGATGCTGCTTTTGGGATACACCGATATTGACCCAAATCTAACAAATATAGCTTATAGCATCAGCTGAACATTTGTCTTAACATTTTTGACATTTAAGATACATGCACACACACCGTACTTGCATACTATACCTTTGGCTGGTTGTATAGAAAATGCAATTCCTCTATGTGTATTTATAGGTTTCCAAGTAAATCCTGCAGGATGGTTTCTGGGATTGTATAGTGTGACAGTTGTTCTAAATTCTGTCCCTGCTAGGTAGCCAGGAGTAGGATTTAAGATCAGTTCCCTTGCAGACAGCGCAAGTTCAACAGACACGGCTTTTGCAACTACCAGCACGTGCCCAATGTGTTGGTTGTTTATTGTGTAAGTGAAAGATCTGTAACAAAAACATATATTTCTCAATATTTGTATGCATTATGTTGTAGTCAGAGTAATAGTTATGTGAAATGTAATAATTAGCAAGAAAATATTTAACAAAATAACTGAGTATGAACACACAGTTAAGAGTGACAAGAGAAACCAAGTTGTAATCGTTTTGCAAACAGCTTAAATCATGTTAAAAGTGAAGATGATCCTAAAGGATGATCTACCTCATACAGTCATTTTAACAACATTACTGAAGTGAGAGTTCTGTTTGCATATGAGAAGGCTACAAAATGGTTTGCCTATACATTTACCCATGAAGCCCATCAAAAGGTCTGAGCATAGATGCAGTGATGCAACACTATGCCAAAAAGAGCACAGTATTTTCCATAAAATTTCTCCTAAAAAAAACACTGTAATAGGAAACTTTTTTTCCCTAATATACCTGTGGCTATTTGGGCTTTTGACAGAATAGTTTGGTTTTGGGGGGTTGTTTTTGCCATTTGCTGGTTTGTTTTAAACCCTAAGAAACATCAGTATGCTAGCAAAATTTTGCGAAATAAAACTGCATTAACTATTGCAATATCACCACAAATAAATGTACACCATTAACACCTATCAAAATTACATTGAATTTAAACCAGACACATGATTTTCTTTATCATGCTACTGCAAAGAAAATATGTAAATCAATCTAAATGTAAGAAGTCTTACTTTTTAAACATTCCAAGAGTGTTTGTCTCAAATACAACTGGAATATGAGTCTTTGTAAGAGGAGGCACCACCTGAGACAATGGGCTCGTCTGCTGCAATTCATCAATTTCAATCTCAATTTGTACCCATATATGAACTAACAAGTTATTGATGATATGCAGTTCTCTGGCTGTTGTAGAATGCACACAAACATCACCAAAATCTATAGTAGAAGGACCTGAAACACATAAGAAATCGAAACTTCAACATTAAAAACTGGAAGTTAATGTATGGAAGCATAACTACTAAAACATCACAATCAAAATATTTTACTTCCTCAAATTACAGAATCAGTCAGCTAGAACAATCCTGTAGCAGAACAAATTCACATGAAAATTTGGAAGTAAATGCCATGCATGTTCTGTGAATGTTTTCAGTAGTACAATTCAGAAGCCAGCACCAACTTAATTCTTAATTCTGTTTGTGTTAGCCAGGTGTTAAAATAGGAAAAGCAATGTGCTAATTACTAAAAGCATTATTAATAATCATGAATATTTATTTTTATTAATCAGATATTTAAGTGGCCAGATAACTGGCAATTCACTGAAAATTTGTATACCTAACCTGTTTATTTGCTCCCTGATGTGTGACCATTTATTTTAGTAATGCATGTAATTTGATGGTGACAGAACTATCTCACTACTATATTTATTGTTATCACCAGTTTTTATGGTGGTCTGCAAACCTTAGTGCTCATGGCACTAATCCAGCACCTTACAAAACTCTAAGTATTCTTTGTATTAATGTTTCTGTTATTCTACTTTTCCTGAAGTGTATCAGCATACACAACTACACTATTCAAGTTCTGGCTTCACTGAAATTTTTTTTTTTAAAAAAAAGCCCCAAAAGTATTGAAAATTTTCACTTTGTTGCTAAGTAATTTTACTGAAGAAAAAATGACCTTAAAATAGACCACTTTTAGTACCATGTGTTCATAATATAATTGATAAGTTCCTACCAGACTTTCAAGGTGTTACTCCTAAGCACAGAGTCTTCCACTGAAATTATTTTGAAGGAAGATTCTGAAGAAGTTTTTCTTTTGGGGGTATCACTTTTCACTGTTAATTCCTGGAAACATCCTGAACACCCCCACGAACCTTGATGATATTAATGTTGTTCAAGATACTATCCGATAACAAGGCATAAGGATATGAGCAACGCTCCTATGCTGTATTGATTTCTCTATACTAGGCTGTAGTTTGAGCCGTCTTTAAAGGAAGCTCTCCTTTTAAATGTTCATATCTAATCATATCTCAGTACTTTCTGAGGAATACAAATTTTTAGTTTAACACTACTGTACTGATCAAGTTGCCACCAAATTAAGCTATTTTCTATTTAAGGTGAAGTACTATGAACATAAATTGTGTTACTATAATTAAGTGCTTTTATACCTATATGTATTTAGTAACCAAATTAAAAAATCTTACCAATGAGTATTTGATGAAGTTGCTTTGATGTCAAGGTTAGACTACAATCTTCCTTCTCTTGGGTAGAAGATGGCACAGCACTAAGCCCATTCCAAATCTGTTATAAGCACAAGACATCTTCTCAGTGCAGATCAAGATTCTTACGCTTTTTTATATGGTAATCACATTATGCTTGCATTACTACTCAAGTACTTAACTTACTTCTTTAACTGAAGATTTAGAAGCTATTGCTGCCAATTTTTTACTCGTTAATAGGCAATTCTCATCTGAAGGAAGCATTTTAAACTGTAGCTTCTCCTTGTGAAGATCTGTGATTGAAATTCTTGGTGACACAAGCCCTTCAGCTGGTTTGAGGCCTATGTTCACAGAATTATTGTATTTATAAAACTGCCTATAAGGGAGGGGAAAAACATAATATGGAAGTCTAGAAGTTTGAGTATTCAATGTTCTACACATTAAACTACTTAAGATTTCTAAATATAACAAATAATACTTTAAGTAGGAATATTTCATTATAATAAGTGCTCAAGTCTGGAAAATGCTTTGAAAAGTCTTTTGTTGTATTGTTTGGGCAAGGATTAACATCTGTCACACATTTGTGGCAAGTGCTTAACTAAATATGGTGCAAGCATTATGGCTACCAAAATATAAATACTATATCATGTCTCAAATGTCTCTTAAAGAACAATTAAGTTGTGAAGTAAAGTGCTTAAAAGTCAGCAAATGGAAAGACTACAAAGGATCCTTCAATTGTATATGCCTGGACTACTAATTTCCAAAGCAATTAGCCTTTCTTGGTCAAAGTTCAACTCCAGTCAATCAATTTCACCTGAAACCAAGTGATTTGAAACTTCCAGAGATCTTGCACAGATGTTTCATACCAAGTATTCAGAAAGTTATTACTATGTTTGATAGTAGCAGTGAAATTCATCTGATAACTGTGAAATTTTCCTTTCTTTTCTTGCTCCTCATGCCACATGCCTTGAATATATCTTGAACATATGTGTTATGGTCATATAAACAGCAGTTCATTCACTACACAACAATTCTTTTCAAGAAAACCGCACATAATGTGCATGCATAAACTAAATACAGCTCTGCAGGATTTAATCGTGACATATATAAAGAGAGCAAGATAATTTGAGATTACAAGAATAAGGCATTGGCATTATTAATTTTCAAATAATGGAACTTGTAAACACCACACTCTTAAGGTATTACTTCTCTTGTTTTACAGGTTTGTTGGTTTTTTTTAATAAAACTTGGAAAAGTAGAAGACCTGTCAGTTCTGCTTTTCCATTATTTTGTTCTACAGCATGCCAACCAAACACACAGATTAATGAAGCGTGAATTTACTATAAGGCTAGAAGATGACCATAATCCTTTAATTTTATCTGCTTCATTCCACAAATTATATCATAATTTATGCACTGAATCCATCAATTGGGTGAGCTAGACATAATAGTTGGAAATATGTACCATTTATTGTAAAAAAAAAAAAAAATAAATCCAACATAATAAATGTTTTGGTTTTCCTATGAATTGTAACCAATTATTATTAAAACTTGGCATCTTATTTTAAGTTCCATGCCTCTGTCCCTACATTTTACCCAGGAAGTGATCTCTAAGTGTCTAAACGAACATTTGCACAAAATGGGTTTTGAATGCATTATAAATGAAGGTCCCAAGACCATAAGCATTTCAGCATGGCACAAATTTAGGTGTATGTCTGGTGTCACTAAGTTAATTCAGCATGTATATACAAATTTATTAACATGAGCCTAAAGTATTTACTTGTCCTTTTTAAACAAAGTCTTACCTAGCAGCATCTTTCTGTAAACAACACTGTCTTAAACTAGAAATGAAGTCTGCGTAGTATTCCTTATGTGCTTCTTTTGACAGTCGTTCATCGTCAGTATAAGAAAATTCTGGATCTATATAATTATATCTCTCGGTCTTTGTGAAAATAGTCCTAAATATTTAAAGAGAATTGTAGTTTCACTACACATGTAAAATGAATCTGAGTCTTGTTAGAAAAAAAAAAAATATTGATTTTGCTACATACATATTTCATTGCAAACATTATTTTTATCACAGCTGATTATTAATATTTGACCTTGTAAAGGCAACTATAAAAGTGAAATATTGAAACTGTAATAGCTAGATTTGTAGCTTTACATAAGAAAAGCAACTCAAGAAATTTATGTGCAAGAGGCTCAAGGTTAAATAGAATGTTATGAATTTAAAAGAACTTTCAGCCTAAAAAAAAAAAATAGAAGAGTAAATTGTCATATACAAACGTGTGGTTTAAGTATTATATTTGTATAATTTTTACCTGTACTTTTTATTCCGTTCACTAGGCCTAATGCTGGCTGCGCGGTCATTAGGAAAAGCTATAAGTGCATCATCCTTACAATTCCTGTTTAACCGGTGAGTATGAACTTGTGTTTGGGTTGATTTAAGTATTGCCACAGGTGCTGTATCCATGCACTGTCCTGTGCCATCAACTACAAACTGCCCAGTTGCATTGGAAATCATTGGTGTTATACCTTAAAATGCAAATAAAACACGTTACATACACTTACATTAACACTTTCTAAATAAAATGCAAAGTATTAGAAAAATATTTCTTAATTTATACTGGTCCACCCAGCAACCCAACAATCAGTCACTCATCCACTTTTCCTCAGACAAGAGGAAGAAGGTGTTCAGACCGCACTGGCAGGCATTCACCTTCCCTGGCCTAGATTGTAGACAAACACTAGAGCACAAACTACTACTATTAATACTATGTCTGGCTGTGATGTTTTGTCTTGCATGTGCACATAACCAAACACACCGAGCTGCCTCTGTCACAACACTGTCTGTGGTGTCCTAAAACTTGTCTTAAGGGCTGCAAACACAAACATGACTTTTGAGAAAGAACTCCCAAGAGAGATTAGATCCTTTTCACTCAAGTTTTATAAAACCATATATACATTAAAGTTAAAAACTATGACAGAAACTAGGCCATGTGTTTGCTCACCTTTCCTACATAAACTGACACGTGTTTAAAAGAGCACTATAAATAAATACATATATCAATTCTTCAACTGCACCTTCCTCCCTCACCAGCAAAAATATCGATACATTAAACTAAACATATTGGTTTTACCCTCTTTACCCTTGCTTTACTCTCTAAGGGTTACAAAAAAAACCCCTACTTTCCATCCTTCAAACTGTAGGAGTGATTACAGCTTTCACTGCCCAGGCAGGCTCATTTTGTGAGAAGCTTCATTCCAGTCTGTTCCCAACCTCCACTGAATGCAGAGAGACAAGGACAGGTACTCAGCCAGAGACTGGGAGAACAGGAAGATAGAGAACTCATCTATATAAGGACCTGAAAAAAATTAATTTCCTTCCACACTTCAATGAAGCTTAAAAAAAAAGCACAGATACCAGTGGCCTATAGAGTACAGATACCCCCTCATAACCTATTTATAAACTTGCAAGTAGGAGCAGAATGGAGACATTAATAAAGCAAATGGTAAACGAGAGCATTTAGAAAAGCTGACGGATCTTGAATACCACATTAAATCTTTGATCTACAGAAACATATGTTAATTGTGGTTTTGAAGCAGGAAAAACGCAGGAGTTCTGGATTTTTGGTTTTAAAATCCATTGACAGGCTGAGTCAAATCTACTGTAAAGTGGCTGTTCATGAGACACAGCAGGAACATGAGGAACAAATTAGAGATTAATTATTGCATATCCTGGAAGATTATTTGTGCTGGCATAGGCTTCATAGGATGAGAAGACTCAAAGGACATGGGACAGGTATTTGCCAGCAAATTCATCCGGAAGTATTTACTTTTAATCAATAAAGAATACCCCGTTATCTTTCCTGACTTTATTCTGTACTTTACGGATCTCTCTAGTTAGACCTGAAACATTAGCACTTTGGAATGGCATTGCTGTCAAAAACTGAAGCTTTTATTTTCTGATTTATAAAAGCTAAATAATCATACAACAAAAATTTATGCTTTAATAGTTAACTTTTAGTTAAAATATGAGGGAGGGTTGACCATTATTTTAGCCATTGTTTTTTACTCTTGTGGGTATACGTCATACAATTGAGCATTCCCTCGACAGCCAAAGAGATATTAATTTTAAAAAAACCAAACAAATTATAGTAAAAAAATATCTTTGAAATGTTAAAAGTGTACTTTTAAAACACTTTATCACTTTTCATTTACGTTTTTAGCGTCTTACCAGGATTAATTTTGAATAGGATGTTTTTTCGTTTAGATTTGCACACACCAATAAAGCTTAAATATATTCGGTGAAAGGATTTTGTCTTCAAAGCTTGTAAATTATTTTTCTCTAGTCTTATACCAATAATATCAACAACTTGCTTCACTTTAAATGTTCCTATTTGATGCGGAGAAAATGAAAATATCACATCCTATAAAAGAAAAGTCATTATGAGACATACGAAGCAGAAAAGCAAAAAGACTTTTTGTTTTGTGTCATTATCTGTTTACCTGTGTCACTTCTCTCCATGTGTACTTCTAAGACAGGTGTTCAAAACTGGGCTTTTAGATTATGTCAACTTCCACAGGTAAATTGGCAATATATGGAAACATAAAACTGCTACACAGTGGAACACCGCAAAGTCTCACCTGCTCATTTCTGGCACAAATTGTTCCCTCTTGTGCCCTGAGTTACAGTTTTGTGAAATTATAAATGTCTCTATATTTGATTTAAATATGGAAAAGTTTCTTCCATTAAAAGAAATGTTGTGTTACTCAAGAGTACTTGCAATTTAATGAAATAAAAGAAAATGATCTTGCAAAAGTTTGAGCATAAATCAGTCTTCTCAAGTCAGTAAAATATAAAAAATTCAAAGCCAGGAAAAACATGGATAAAGTTTCTTTAGTACTATAATTACTTTTTCCAAATTTAAATAATACTTGTTGCTTGTGTACAGGAAAGAGCATTAGAAGATTCTACATAGGGAGAAAATATTAAACATCAGGGCTAGTGAAACTGAGTTATTCTGATTTACCTTAAAGAAACTCCACTGCTAACCACTGCAAAGTAATCTGCATGTCTACATAAACTGAAAGAAACAGGTAGTTACCTTTGCAGATCTTTTTTTAATTTTCCCTTTCTCAGGAGAAATATTGAAGTGAGCAGTCTTGCGGAAGCTGAATGTTACTGGAAGGGACTCAGATTCATTTTTGAGTGTGCACAGAACTTGTGCTTGTTCACCAAAAGAACAGTCCATAAACTTAATAACTGGTCCTGGATTAACAGTTAACATGACAGGAAGCCCAGAACCTGTCAAAGCTAACTCCGTGTGATGAGAATGATTTGCTGCATTAGACAAACACAACAAACAAACAAACCTATTAGTTTACAAACAGAAAAAAAAAAAATACTGTGGTTGTATTGTTGCAAAAACAAAATAATACCATAATACAATATGATTTATAATGCAATTTTCTCCAAACACAGACATCTTTACTTATAATAGCTGTTAGATAATTTATTCCCTCATTAAGGAAGTTGAAAGTGATCAAATATTCACTTGAAAATGTGCAAAACTGCTATACCAAATTGCTTGTGACTTGCAAATGGATGGGTTTTTTAATGTTCTCCAAATATTTACATTTATCATTAAGTTCAAGGTGTTCATTACCAGCAGGTGTACTCATGGCATGTACATTTCCCTCCTTTTTTCTACTCACTATTCAAAGAGTTCTTGCTGCCAAATCATTAAAGATGTAAGTTACAATAATGTATTTGTATTGATATAAATAAACACAGGTTTCCCACAAAAGGGCTAAGGTGAGAGACAGATAGATAGATAGATAGATAGATAGATAGATGTTCCAAGACATATAGTTTTATCATTTATATACATTTCCAATAACATACTTATGACTTCTGTGGTACCATCACTGAGGGTCTGCAGATAGCCATCTTTATTCCCAACAGCTTCAAATCTCAGAAACAACACGTAATCTTGTTTCCTGGGTGAGTCACTCACTCCAAAGTCCCTATCAAGTTTTCTGTAAGAGTCACAATCTCTAATTACAAGACAGGCAAAAGAACAAACCACTGAACCCCAACCCACACAAAAATGAAGCCTGATTTTTCACCATCCAGTCTGGCTTCTTCGCTGTTGGTTGCAGCTTGAACAAACGATCTTTATACTTCCCGTCAGAAAATGGAATAGTAACAAATTTATGCTCAACAATATCTGTATGCTTATTATACTAGTCATTTGATATCTTTTGCAGTCTACAACAGTTCTCTAAACTAACACTACACGCATAGTAATCCCTTGTAATTAGAGTTTTAGTAAGGGAAAATGGCAGGAGCGCATTTTCTTTTTGTTTTCCTTAGCCAAAGAATAAATGTTTCCTTATGCTTACATTTTCTTAATGGAATGAGAGCTCTCCAAAACACTTCAGTGTCTTGGTGATCAAATATATATATCCTTCCATAATGCTGCACATAAACTATATCTTTATTCAATAAATCTGCGGTCATTAAAAAGGCACTTAATTTGATACTGTAGAACTCAACCATCTTTAGAAATTCAACATATTTAAAAAGAACTGCAATTAGTTCCCTTGGCAAAATCTAATAAAATTATTGTTCTCACAAAACACGCTTAACCAATTCTTGGTTCAAATACATCCTTAATATATTATAAAATAATTCACAGATAATCAATTCGGACTTTGCTTTCTCGTTTATAGTATCATGCCAAGCAATTTCTTTTAACACGTAAATACATAAAAAGTCATTCAGAAAAAAAATTTGTGGACACATGAACTAAAAATTATTTTCTAACACAGCTCTTCACAGAATAATTTAGACTAATCAACTTGTGTGTGTGTGTCTAATTTGGACTACTCACTCACTTTGGACTAAAGCACAGTGTAACCAAAGATTTCTCATAAGGTAGCAAGGTTCCTTGATTGGGAATGCACAAGATCAAGGTGGAAACATCTAAATCTCTTGTTCTGTTTTTGAGGCTTAAGTCTTGTAAAACAGCATCTGCACTTCCCTCAAGATCTGTCCCCTAAAAAATAGTCAAAATGTGGAATAGGTCAGCTTGTTCTGCTTCCCTCCCTTTTTTTTCCTACACATACATTTTCATACCTCTTACAAGTAGAAAGACATAATGTAAGTAATAGAACTGACATAGTTACATATCACCTGGATAATTAACCAATTTTAAAATTTAAATTTCATGTCAATGTTTTGAATTTCTTCTTTTAAAGATGATGCTCACTCAGATGAATTTATTATCTGAGAAAAAAAAAAAAGTGAAACTACAGATGCTTAACATCTTACAGAATCAAAATGTATTTTGATAACTCTAACAAAATTATAAGAAATCCAGTAGATCAAGCAAAGCCACTAAAAAAAAAAAAAAAAAAAAAAAAGGCAAACAGGGAATGTACTTAACATTGTTAAGATGTCACATAATGAAACAGAAATATCTGAAAAACTTAATTCCAAACTTCAATTATAGTAAAAAAATAGTTGGATGGACAGAAGTTTCAGAAAGGCTATAAATCAGGAAATAGCATCACCTATAAAACTACTAGAAAATGAACAAGGAGTTACAAAAATTGCAAAAGCAGAAATGAAAACAAGTTTTCAACTAAAATTAAAAACAGAACTGTTTCTTACCATCTCTCCTCCAATGGCATTGTCTTCCAGTACTGCTACCCAGTCCACGCACTCAGGACTTTCATTGTATAAAGATATTTGTTCAGTCTTTGAAGACCCATAGTAAACCGGTCCAAAGTTAATGCATTCCAATACATTTCCAGAAGACACTCCTAGGACTTTAAGAATTTGTTCAACCACAACAGCTTTGATCCATACTTCAGCACAGCCACGACCTTGCAAATTCACTCTGTCAGTAAGAGTAGCAAGCAGCAATAGGTAATGCAGAAAAGTGTTAGAAATAATTAGTTTAGTTCATATTAGAACCCATACAAAACTGAATCTAATCAAAGTATTTAAATCAATGGCTGTCCATAGACCAACTAAGCGGGGAAGCAGGGGGGAAAAAAAGTGTACTTGACAATGTGATACCTAACAGAAATATTACCAGTCAGGAAAAATCTGGCATTATGCAGTGGAATTTTGAGGAGCTTTTTGAGTTTTTTCCCTTTTTTAATGTTTGAAACAATACAGCTTCTCAAAAGAATCAGAGATGTCCACAAATAATACACTGCTCTTATTTCTGAGAATCTTTGTATCTATATAGCAATTTTGGCATATACTTAGTAATTTTCTCTTAGGCAACGGGAGCTAGAATTTTATCTGAATAACCATGAAAGAAATACTGTTGTTTCTGCCTGAATGGTTCATCTTGATCATACCACAAAACTGTGGGAAACTGCAGCGGGTCTGTGGAATCCTTGACAGGAAATAAGGGAGTAGAGATGAGCCTTGAAGATTTACCCTTGAGAAGGATGGGAGTAAAGGAGTATCCGGAGGTATGGAGATGTACCCGTGAGAGAGAAGGGGATAGAAGAATAACATGGATGACAGAAAAATTAACCAATGAGATGTTAGTGCTGTAACTTGTAACCAATAGTGAAGAGACACATGAATTGGTAAAACTGTATAAAAATGCACTTGTGACAATAAATGGTATCTACTACTTTCATCCTGGAAGAACTTGGTCTATGTCGTTTGTCCGTCTCAACCACGACACAAAACATCAAAGGACTATATCAACAACGTACAAATATTTGTTAGTAGAATTCTCCTGGAACAAAACGTATTTGATCTTGCTGAAAAAAAAAAAATCAAATTTAGTAGTATAATTTGTTGTTCTACAAGAATAAACTATCCTTTTGAAAAAAACAAACAAACAAACAAACAAGCATACAACTTTGTTTTGAATAGCCACATATATAACTACACAAGGGATCTGGGAGGGGATCTCAAACTCTCTAAACATCTTCTTTCAACTTCTGAAGCATGATTACGGGATTTCACAAGACAGAAAAGAAATCTCAAAAAATATGAGCAGATTCCTCTGAAAATAATTTTGCTTACACATAGAAGCAAAATGCTTAGAGGACAAGGCAAATGGAAATAATCTGGATATTTTCATCAAAACTCTACTATTTCTCCAAGTCAAATTCCTGTCAAACACCCATTGTAAGTCTTTCAATATTACACTATTTGTTTAAATACATATATACACATACATCTATATACTTGTGTAAGGTTTGACAAGGAAAGGAATGCCAAATTCACTGAGAGAATTATGTAGAATTTATGGCAGGGAAGGGGTGAAGGATGAAATCTGAGCTCTGTGTAGTTATGTTCTTTCCATTTACTACATAAACTGCAGGAGAGAGCAGCTGTTTAACCAAGATGTGGTGAAGAAAACAGTGGTTGTAGCCTGGACAGCAAAGGAAAGGCAGAAAGTATGATACATTGTAACCAAAAGGTTGAAACTCATTAACCAAAGAAAATATCACATGAAGGAGGATGTAACTGTGAGGCAAAATAAAGATACTGTCTCCACTGTCATTCCACTAGAATTTTCTTCCTTTCATTTCATGTCCTTTTCCAACAGGCTACAAAAACCAGAAACAAGAAGAACTGAACTTCAAAGTCATATATCTTAGCAATTTAAAAACAAACCAGGAATCATCCATCCACCCACCCCAGCTCCAAACAAACACACACACAAACACACACACACACACACACAAAACACTCTCTATATCCTATTATAAGAAAACAGGATATTGAAAAGTATTTTCCAGATTGGTAACCACTTCCAGTTCTGGCACTTCCTGAAATGGCTGTATTCACCACTTGAAGAGAGACAAGGAAGACATTTAAAAATAGTCTATTCTTAAAAGAGTTAATGATTGCAAATACATTCCATCCATTCAAAATAAGATACACCAAAGGACTTCATAACATTTCTAAGACTCTTAAGACATATACAGCCAAGAAAAGAAGAATAGCAGAGTTACAGAAGCTTTAAAAAAAAGTATGGAACACAGGATGTTTAGGAAGGAGAAAGATACAAAAGCTCTTGGTTAGTTGTATACTCAGAGATGTGCAAACATCCCTTATCATTATAAGTTATAAGAGATCTTCAATAACACAGCCAGGTACATAACTTATGCATCACTGTTCTGTGGAGATAATATAATCATCAAATTAATTTAATTAAAAAAATGTAGAAGACAGCAATTGACTCTTAGGAGTTTAACTTTTTTAAAATAAACATTCATAGCAAAAACTAGAATTAATAACAGACAAAAATGTAATTTATATAGCTGGGCTATTTCAGTCATACACTCACTTTATGACTTCTTTGATGATTCTGGGTACATCTGTGCAGATATCCACTTTAACTCTCTGTATAGATTTCGGTTCTACCACTCCACTGGTAGGTTCTATGTAATGCAGAACAATCCCATCATATGATATTTTAAATGTGCCTAGAAGAAACAGAATAATAAACAGAAAGTTACACAGCAAAGTTCCAGATTTATATTCACAAGTAGTACATTTTCCTACAGAAATGGGAAACACTGAGTTAATCCTTTCAAAACTATTTCTAACACAGAGTAGATCATTATTTCCAAGATTTCTTTAAATATTACACCCTCATGTCCAATGCCACTTTGCAAGTTCTGATTGTAACAGAAAAGGTACTCGCATTCCAAACAAAAGTGACTACATTCTAAAGTAGCTCTACAGTAACATTTTACAGTATATTTTACACACAGCCCTAGGCAGCTACTGTAGCCAAAAAGTTAAGTCCATATTGCAGGTAACAACAGTTTTCATTATTTGGTATGTACACAACACAGTTTATCATAGAAGAGAACAGTGAATATTTCCAGGCTATAAAATATTTTTTAAAGGTGAAAAAAATATTCGATGTGTATTTAACCACCAGCACATCTGTCATTGTCTCATAGATAACAAGAAATTGTTTCAAATGTGGTAGGAAAAATAGAATCATAGAAACATAATATCATTTTGGTTGGAAGAGACCCTCAAGATCAAGTCCAACCATAACCTAACACTGGCACTAAACTATGTCCATAAGAACCTAATCTACATGGCTTTTAAACGCCTCCAGGGATGGTGACTCCACCAATTCCCTGAGCAGGCTGTTGTCACTGCTTGACAACCCTCTCCCTGAAGAAACATTTCCTAATATCCAATCTAAACCTTCCCTGGCACAACTTGAGGCCATTTGCTCTTGCCCTATCACTCGTTACTTGGGAGAAGAGACCAACACTCTCCATGCTACAACCTCCTTTCAGGTAGTTGTAGACAGCTATCAGGTCTCCCCTCAGCCTCCTTTTCTCCAGGCTGAACAGCCCCAGTTCCCTCAGCTGCTCCTCACCAGACTTGTGCTCCAGACCCCTCATCAGCCTCATCACCCTCCTCTGAACTCTCTCCAGCACCTCAATGTCTTTC
Source organism: Columba livia (assembly GCF_036013475.1). Classification (NCBI taxonomy): domain Eukaryota; kingdom Metazoa; phylum Chordata; class Aves; order Columbiformes; family Columbidae; genus Columba; species Columba livia. Next base: position 100,821,506 of record NC_088602.1, on the reverse strand, counting down.
TTGTAGTGAGGGGCCCAAAACTGAACACAGGATTCGAGGTGGGGCTTCATGAGTGCTGAGTACAGGGGGACGATCACTGCCCTGGTCCTGTTGGCCACACTATTCCTGATACAAGCCAGGATGCTCTTGGCATTTTTGGCTACCAGGGCACACTGCTGGCTCATGTTCAGCCGTCCATCAACCAACACTCCCAGGACCTCTTACACCAGGCAGCTTTCCAGCCACTCTTCCCCAAGCCTGCAGTGCTGCCTGGGGTTGTTGTGACCCAAGTGCAGGACATGGCAAAAATGCATTGCTTGGTCCCAAACAATAGACAATATCTGATATGAGATCAGAAGTAAAAACAAAGGACTCATTTTGTGCCTGGCATGTCGGGTGAAAGGCAGTCCCTCAGTCACAGGCCAGCGTACAGCACTTCCTGCTGACGCAGTTTAAATGCTCCCTGCTAGTGTGAACTGCTGTTATTATGATTCACAGACCCTACAGAAACACATATTTGGCAGCTGCCCTCAATACATCCTTTGCTAATCTCTGCTTTCATTCTAATTTTGCCTATGTTCAATCCTGCAAAACTCTATCATGCAGCAGTTCATAACTAGAAACAGTTGCTATACAACATGAGCAATCCCACATCATGCAAATTAGTTGTAGATGCATAGGTAATGTAGGTTAACTCTTTATCTAATCATCAATCCTCAAAGAAAAAAGTTACTATGTATAAGAGCTGATTAGATAAAGTACATACTACATCTTTAAGTTGAGGTGGATAGAAAAAAAATTCCTTTGCTTTTTAGAGAAAAAAAATTAAAAATCTGTTCCAACTAGAGTATCATTCGATTTTTTTTTTTTTTTTAACAATATTGCAACCCACCTCTGTGTTTCTAGAATCATGTATTTTATTTTGGTACAATATTACTTGTGGAAATCTATGAGGCAAATGTTCACACAACCTTGGCCTAATGCAAATAACGATACCCTGTGATATAATAAATGGCTGTACAAGTGAGGAACAAAAAATCACTAACTGCCTTAAATGTATTGTTTCAAACTCAGCAGAGTTGCCACCCTACTTCTGGAGAAAGGTGCCTGCAACATTGTGCAGTGGAAAAGGTAGTTAAATGAGTTACTTTGATTATATAAGCATTCTTACACTCCATTCTCCATGTTTCTTACATTCCTCGGAGTGGTTCCTCACAGAATTCGAAGGATGTGAATGCTTTAAAAGCTGTATGATTTCAAAAGCTATGACAAGAAGATAAACAATCCTTCATTAACTTCTGGTAATAAATATGGTTCAACTCCTATCCTATAGGACTTCAGCTCTGAAAGTACAGGAAACTTGTAGCTGTTTATTTCATAGACAGCTATTGGGATCACAGAATCACAAAGACAACAAAGCAAGAACAGACCTATTTTGCTACTATTTATGTTAGGAATAATATCTTTCAGATGGGACTCAGAAGTAGACAAAGTTTTAAATTAATTTTTCTTCCCTAAGTGGAAACATAGTACTGCGTACAGAATCAATGGGCCATTGACAGAACCTTTAGCTACACATAATCTGCATAACCAGAACTTCAGTTAATTTCTTCTTGGCCACTGAAGTGTTAACTTGCATAAAATTACATTTTCCAATAAAATAAAATATTTATATAATTTGATGTATACTCAATATTTACCTGAAGATGATCCACGGTTAGCAATCCTAATCTCTTTACTAATTATTCTACTGTTTGCAATCACTGAACCAAAATTAATCTCCGAGTCAATTTCCAGATTACAGCACCGAATTAATCTGCAGAGAAAATACATGGTTATATTTTCCTAAAATTTGAAAATACTTTTGCATTTTTTGAGAAAACTAACTAAGCACTCCAGTGAAAAAGTTCTCCTTTTCTCCTAGTTCTCCTACCAATGTTTACGCACCTCACTTCAGCAGTATAGTATATATAGGGAAGATTTAAAAAAGATCTATCCAGCTGTTTACTTTAATGACTGATTACTATAACTTTAAAACAGTGTAGCTTTAAACAAATAGTCAAAATGCAATATATACATTTCTATTTTATTTTAAATAAATTATTAAAGTACAAAGAACTGTAATTAAAACTATCTTGAGTTAGTTGCATCACAAAGTAAGTCAAAGTTAACATTCAACATATTTCATTATCAGCTGCCTGAAATAAAAGCAGAGGGAAAATGTGTGCCAATTTCAACTTACAGTCTTCTTGTTTTATAGACACTTTATGTGGCTTCAATAACGCTTATTATAACAGACAGAATTGGATAATGACAGAAGTTATTTCTATTATTTAATCAAGAGTTATGCATGATGATATCACTGTATTGGGTACTGTTTGGCCATCATGAAAAAAATCAAACTTGCTTCAGGCAACTTGTATTTTAAAGGCCCCAGTTTCTAATACAATCACACTTCTGATCTCACATAAAACTGTGTTTGAAATAATTTGGAATTTTACATCAGCACAGCAGTCTGTCTTCTCTTAACCACAAATAGGAACGTGCAGGAACAATTGCATCTCGTGATCTGCATTACATGCAGTGCAGAAGACTAGATGAAGAAGGAAGATGAATCTCCTTGGCTGAGCTAGATAGACCCTGCCCATATAATCTATTGCATAAGAAGGGTGAGGAGGAAGAGAGAAAGGTAGGGAGAAGACAAAAAAATGGACAAGCAAATGCAACAAAAGAAGTTGCTCTTGGGAATGTCAATATGCTGTTTAAAATCCTCTTTAAGAATTTAATGTAATTAAAAATAATAATAATAATAATAATTATCTGGACCAGCAGGATATGGCAAAAGATCCCAACAAAACAATAAAAAACAGGAAACAGCTATCAAGTTTATGGGATTCATCTGTCCTAATTTAGGCATCTAAAAGATGGACCTGTAAACAGAAGTTAGTCACTCTAGTTTCTCTTTATATAGAGAGGAGAGAAAGGTACTCCACAGCAATTCCACCTCATCCTCAGATAATCACCTAGCCTAAGTCTGATAAACTATATTTAGAAGCTTACTTTTTTCAACCAATATATATGTTCTAAACAATACGTAAGACATATATCCATATATATACTAATAGGTACACATGATCACACACATATTAGGCAACATATATTTCACTATTATCCAGTTCTTCAAATATGAACTATTACTATAAAATCTTTTATGTAAGTGGCTCAGTAAGGGAGCAAGACATTAAGAGTGGATATTAACTTGTGTAATGCTGATACAGAACTGGAAATTATCAATGTGATTGCAACCAACTTAGAATAAAGTAAAAACAAAAACCCAGCCTCTCACTAGGATCTTAGAGGGACATCACCCCAATTAAATTTTAACCAGTGTGCTGCTCTGAAAAAAATATAAATAATTGTAAGAAAACCTACTATATGTTCACAGTGCAATTGACAGATTTATCACATAGACATATGTGACATGTGTTAGTAAACTTTCCACAAGGTTAAGCTGCAAATAGTAACGGCAGCATATGAAATTTTGACCATCATACCCAAGCACAGGGATATCAACTATGTCATCTTCTATTAAAAGTTGTAATCTATCTTGAATATTTTCTTCACTCTCAGGATAATATTCCACAAAAGCTGTAACTTGAAGGCCAGATGCAACAGGTTTTTCTGGATTCTCCACAATCAACTTAAACTGTAATTTACAAAAAAAAAAAAAAAAAAAAAAAAAAAAAGTTAAACAATTCTAGATTATAACACACATACATATGGTTCATTTTCAGAAGAATATGCAGATTGATTTAAAATTCACAACCAACTCTAAAATATGCAGTATTTTAAAAAAATTCCCTTCCTATTAATTGTAAAAAGTCTGGACTTCAGTAAAACAGAAAGACAGAATGAATCCTAACCCATCAAATCACACAGAAGAGTTGGTTTAGCAAAATATCATTTCTAGTCTTTCCAGGAGAGCTCTAGCTTTTCCTACTGTTGCAATAAACCTTCTGAAGCAACAAAAAAATCAAGTCAGCTACTACTCAATGCAGAATCTTTCTAGTACCTGAGAAAGTAACAAGGATTAAGTATCAGTCCAAAGCGGCACAAAAGCAGAGAGCATAAGAATTTGATCTAGGTTTGACTGACATTCAGCTGATGTTAACAGAAAGTCTCAGTGTACATTGAAAATCTGCTTGCAATTTCCTTGGCACTTCAATTTTTGGGGGTCAAATGAAATAGAAAAAATACAGATACAGCTGACGTATAGCACCTTTTTCCTCTCTCAAAAAATAATTCTGTATTTCTTGTTGACTATGAGCATCTGCTTGTATCCAACACCTCCTACACATCTTTCCTTGAACAGAATACACAAATAACCTACTAGTATGTCATGGGAAATGCAGCAGCTCTCATGTTCCTAGGAAAGCCTCACAGCAAGGTCTAGAGCTTCTCTGGTGTTTCAGTCTCCTTATAATTCACATCACCATATGCACAATACATGTCTGCTCTCTGTGTCCAGTTTAATGAATGTTCTTTTCTGAAAGATAATCATCCCAGTATTCTTTACATTTTCTGTTCTAATTTACGCTTGAGACTGGCAAACCTGTAGCTTACAACGTTTTGATTCTATTGTTTGAGCATCTTCTCCTACTTGTTTAAAATTTTCCTAGCAATATTAACACTCAGCCAAAGAAAATCTGTTATATAATATGCATCATGATTATGGATTTGTTTTTGAAAGTGTAGCCATTTTGAAGTGTGTAAATTGTATGCCTTCTCTAAAGACAATGAAACAGCCATGCATATCCATTCTATATTGTACTAAGAGCTTTCAATGAAACCTATGGAAAACTGCTTTGTGAACTAAATTCCTTGACAGGCATTTCTTGGTGATGCACTGTGACAGCTCAAGAAAGGTTATTTTTCAGCTCTTGCACTCTATGAATGCAATGTCTCAGAAAACGTACAGATGAGTCATACACGTCAGAGCCATGTAATCACAGATAGCAGCATAAGGTCTGGAAATGAGAAAGGGCAACACAACAGACCTTTCTGGAACTGAGCACATAAGGGGAATCTTGTCATATTGGTCATCTCACACACAATAGCCTTAAAACAGCTGACAAAAGGCATGAGATACTCACAGAGGTAAAAACTCATAAATTATGATTGAGTAATCTTTTTCTTTCCTAAAATAGACTCTGCCTTTTCTAGAGCACATGAAAAATTGATGAAAACTAACAAAGGCAGAATAAGCACAGCCCTACTAAATTAAGCACTCGACACTTTTCAACTTGTTCCTAAATTCTTCAGTTACAGCGCAAAAAAATAATAAAGCTGTCTACATCATACAAATTATCAAATTTTAGGGGGAATAAAATGCATGCACAGACTTGGCCACTCAAAAAGAAAGGCTGACTACTAGTTAAATTATCCAATTATACAAACTTCAATTGTCTGACAATCATTTTGATGACTACCCTGGAATATACTTACTCATAGTTCAAGTTGCTGTGAACACAAAGCAACATTAGCTTCTGTTCAACCCTTTCATCCTAATTTTGATGTAATTAACAGATAAAAAACTAGTTAGATGAAGGACCAATATAAATCTACTAATCACAACTGGGCTTTGCTGGGCCCACACAGGTTACAAGTCAACCGCAAACTGGTTAGAATTGTAAAGGTGCATTTGGCTCTAAAAAGTCTGGCTAGGCAATGATTTTTCCAAAACCAATCAGATGCTATTAATAGTAGTCATGCTACCTTGAGAAAATATTGTAAAATCCTCTTTTCTGAGAAAGCTCTCCACAAAAAAGCACCACGCATGGACTGTTCCTCTCAAAAAAAAACTTAAAATACAATAGAGAAATGAGGCAATAGAGCTATCAATCAGCCCTGAAGAAATTCAAGCAAAAACAATTTCAAAAGTTGTGCCCTTCAGCTGATCTGGAACACTCACAAATTCGTTGTTCACACCATAACAAAGTGATCCATTTCTACATAACACTTCCTAAAATAACAAGAAACTCAGCTTCTCCAGGGATAAAATTTCTGGAAAGTGCAAAGCCAGCCAGCAAAACTAAACAGGATGTGTAACCAACAAGGTTAATATGATGTAGTAAGACATACAACTAAGCTAATTTACTTGTTTTGAAACTACAGATTTAACAAACAAGAAAGCTCTCTCAAATTGCTCACGACCTCAGGAAAATACAGAGCTGGGAATACTGGAGTTCATTTAATTCTGACTTAAAAGCTTCAAGTGAGCAGCCTCATTTGAAGGTCTATATGAGAATATTTTTCAAGTATCATAGAAATGACAGCTACATGTTCTCACAAGGAAACAAGAAACCAGGACCTGTTCCATCCTTCAGAACTGTCACACAAGAAGCAATTAAGACAACTTTGGCCCTGAATATTGCCTTATTCTTTCCTGTTTATCCAGTTATTCAGCTATTTAAAATTAATTTCCAATTAACTGGCAAATTCCAGTGTTCAGTTTTGGGCTCCTCACTACAAAAAAGACATTGAGGTGCTGGAGAGAGTTCAGAGAAGGGCAACAGGCTGGTGAGGGGTCTGGAGCACAAGTCTGATGAGGAGCAGCTGAGGGAACTGGGGCTGTTCAGCCTGGAGAAAAGGAGGCTGAGGGGAGACCTTATTGCTCTCTAGAACTACATGAAAGGAGGTTGTAGTGAGGTGGATGTCAGTTTCTTTTCCCAAGTAGCAAGTGACAGGACAAGAGGAAACGGCCTCAAGTTGCACCAGGGGAGGTTTAGATTGGATATTAAGAGAAATTTCTTCACAGAAGGGGTTGTCAGGCATTGGAACAGGCTGCCCAGGGAAGTGGTGGAGTCACCACACCTGGAGGTGTTTAAAAGATGTATAGATTAGGTTCCTAGGGACATAGTTTATTGGTAGATTTGATCGTGCTAACTTAACATTTGAACTTGATGATCTTAAAGGTCTTTTCCAATCAAACCATTCTATGATTCTATAAGCTACTCAGGCATCCATGGTGGCATTTTCCATTTGCAGTGGCTCAAAGCAGACAAGCACTTACACCTGCCCAATCAGCCTCTTCCACAGGACCTACCTAGCTGGCCAAACCTGCAGGCAGCTGCCCCCCTGCAAAACTAAAGAAAATAAAAGCAGAGCCACGAGTCACACATTTCCTCTGGCCATGCTCTGTGCCTCAGGGAGAGCCTGGCAAGCACCAGGTGAGCGGGCTGTGGACCCGTTCCTCATGGCAACCCTGGGAGGATGCAGACCCACAGGACCCGGGGCAGGGCGGAGTGCCTCCACAAGGCACTATGGTTATTCGTGCACGTTGGAGGGGTGCAAAGTTCTGTACAAACACAGAGCCGACAGCCGGCTTGCAGAGAGGCCCCGACGCCGTTACCCACCCCCGCGTGGGCCGGGGGGACAGATACGCCTCGCCGCTCCCCTCCCGGCCGTCCCTCACCTGGGGCCGGCGCGGTGGCAGCAGCTGAAGACGACAGCTCTGCACCCGCCGGTTCTGGACGCTGAGCGCGGCGCGGTAGCAGCACCACGGCACCGCATCCCTGAAGCGCAGCTCGGCCGGGTTAATGCGCACCCCGGCCACGTCCCGCCACCCGCCCGCCATGGCCGCCACCGCCTCACCCGGCCGGCCAGCGCGGCCTGGAAACAGTCGCTTAGCAACGGACGCAGGACGCTGATTGGAAGCAAAAAAGCGGCGCTTCCAAACTCACCAATCGAAAGAGGAGAGGCGGGGCAGAGGCGGGGAAGGGGCGGGGAACGGGCGGGGCAGAGGCGGGGCGAGCGGTTCAGCGCGGGTAGAGGAGCTGGTGGGGTCTGGGTGTCCCCGAGCGCGTTGTGTCGTTGCCCAAAGGAGGGGAAATTTACCTCGAAACTTGGCCTTTCCTCGTGGTCTCTCCTTGTGGTTCCCCCAGGCGTGCAGCCTGAGCCTGCCCTGCTGCACCCTCCGCACACTGCCGCCGGGGCAGGTGCAGGTGGGCAGACTTCTCGGGGCAGGTGGAGGGTCACCAGATTGGGCAGGAGGTGGAAGGAAATAAAAACCCCCATCTCTTTGGTATGGGTTTACCAGTTAAGAGATACCTCAGCCAATGCCCTGCCGTGGGCTTGTCCAGCATGGTCCCTGTTGTTCACCTGGGGTGTTTTTCTGCTACAAGTCCCTCTCTAACAAAAGCCTGGGACAGTGAAGGGCCATGTAAACATGGATGCTCCTCCCGCCCTGGATTTCTCAAAGTAAAGATGGATTAAACTGAAATAAAATGGCCCAATTTCTCTCTTGGGCATGCATGTTCATCACAGCCATGGCCTACACAGAACCAAGCAGGGCTCCTGTTTGTGCACAGGAAGCTCTGTGTCTGCAGTACAAGTGCCTACACTAATAATTCATTGTGTGCATTTACTGAGCAGTGAAAGATGTGCTCCCGTTCTGTATCCCTTTGCCGTCCTGTGTGGTAATTTAAGTGGTAAAATGAAGTTGGCAAGAATTCAGCACTTAGGCAGACTTGGAGGTAGATAATGGGGCATGTTGTGCTTTGCTTCAGCGTAGCAGAAGCAAGGAGGGAGCAGCACACACAGCATGCACACAGGACCTCAAACATCAGTTTCGGTTAACCCAAAGTGTTTTGCCTTGGATTACTTCATTCCCTGAAACTGTGCAAGGATTCAAATTATTTATATTTTAAAAGCCAAATGTATGAAGCTGCAAACAGGGATTGCACAGATCAGGAGAACTACAAAAAGTGAAAAAGCCTATTTTTAATGGGCCAAGAAACCTAGAGAGAACAAGAAGAGAGAGCCTTTGTTTCTGTTTTTGAGGAAGGACACTAACAGGTCTTTTTGTCCCTCTTAAAACTTTAAGTGATAGCTACCCATCTGTAGATTACTGAAGAATGAGCGAGAATACAACATTGTAATCACTAAGGGTAAAGGCATCTGAGGAGAGTACTTTGGGAAGACTACTTGAGTCTGTTTTATGGTAACATGATTGCACTTAACTCACAAACACAAAAAATTACCTTATCAAAGAACTAAACTCCCTCTGCTTTTTCACTAGAGGGAGAATGGAGAACACTCCTACATAGTTTATCTGATCCTTGAATGAATTCTTGTGTAATGTCAAGGGACACAAGATCAGACCTAAGAAATATCAGATCCAAAGAAAGAGACTTTGAGACTTTATACAGACAACATGATGGTGCCAAAAAGTCAGAAGCTCATCAGTTTATCTTACTTCAGGTTATACCTCAGTTTCCACATTCAAGTAGCATGAAAATGTTCTGTCTTACTCATCACATATTCTGATACTTGAGAATAATCAAATTCAAAAGTGAACAACTAACTAGTTCAGACAAAGTGTCAAATATGTCACTTGTTCTATACTATTACACAGCTAAGTAGTCGGACATAAAATTTTATATTTTCCATTTCACAGTATCACAGTATCACAGTATGTTTGGGATTGGAAGGGACCTCAAAAGATCATCTAGTCCAATCCCCCTGCTGGAGCAGGAACGCCTAGGTGAGGTCGCACAGGAATGTGTCCAGGTGGGTTTTGAATGTCTCCAGAGAAGGAGACTCCACAACCTCCCTGGGCAGCCTGTTCCAGTGCTCTGGCACCCTCACTGAGAAAAAGATTTTTCTCAAATTTAAGTGGAACCTCTTGTGTTCCAGCTTGATCCCGTTACGCCTTGTCCTATCATTGTTTGCCACCGAGAAGAGCCTGGCTCCATCCTCGTGGCACTCACCCTTTATATATTTATAAACATTAATAAGGTCCCCCCTCAGTCTCCTCTTCTCCAAACTAAAGAGACCCAGCTCCCTCAGCCTTTCTTCATAAGGGAGGTGCTCCACTCCCTTCATCATCTTCGTTGTCCTACGCTGGACCCTCTCCAGCAGTTCCCTGTCCTTCTTGAACTGAGGGGCCCAGAACTGGACACAATATTTCAGATGGGGTCTCACCAGGGCGGAGTAGAGGGGAAGGAGGACCTCTCTCGATCTACTAACCACCCCCCTTGTAATACACCCCAGGATGCCATTGGCCTTCCTGGCCACAAGGCTACAGTGCTGGCTCATGGTCATCCTGTTGTCCACCAGGACCCCCAGGTCCCTTTCCCCTACACTGCTCTCTAATATGTAATTTCACAACCTATACTGGAACCTGGGGTTGTTCCTGCCCAGATGCAGGACTCTACACTTTCCCTTGTTAAATTTCATCAGGTTATTCCCTGCGCGACTCTCCAGCCTGTCCAGGTCCCGCTGGATGGCAGCACAGTCTTCTGGCGTGTCAGCCACTCCTCCCAGCTTAGTGTCATCAGCAAACTTGCTGATAGTACACTCTATTCCCTTGTCTAAATCGTTAATTAATATAATGAATATATTGAATAATATTGGCCCCAGTACTGACCCCTGAGGCACTCCACTAGATACTGGCCTCCAACTAGACTCCGCACCATTGACTACCACTCTCTGGCTTCTCTCCTTAAGCCAGTTTGCAACCCACCTCACTACTCTATTGTCTAGACCACACCTCCTCAACTTAGCTGTGAGGATGCTGTGGGAGACTGTGTCAAAGGATTTACTGAAGTCAAGGTAGACCACATCCACTGCTCTGCCATCATCCATCCACCTTGTTACATTCTCATAAAAGGCTATGAGGTTGGTCAAGCATGACTTACCCTTGGTAAAGCCATGCTGACTGCCCCTAATAACCCTCTTATCCTTGATATGCCTTGAGATGGCACCAAGGATAAGCTGTTCCATTACTTTCCCAGGGACAGAGGTGAGGCTGACCGGTCTATAATTACCCGGGTCCTCCTTCTTGCCCTTTTTGAAGACTGGAGTGACTTTTGCTTTCCTCCAATCCTTGGGCACCTCTCCCGTTTCCCAAGACTTTGAAAAGACGATGGAGAGCGGTCCAGCAATGACTTCAGCCAGCTCCCTCAGCACCCGCGGATGCATCCCATCTGGACCCATGGATTTATGGATGTCCAGACTATTTAATTGCTCCCTAACCCAGTCCTCATCGACTAAAGAAAACTCCTCCATTGACCTGGCTTCATCCGGGGTCTCAGGGGTACAGGGCTCCCCAGGACAGCCTCCGGCAGAGTAGACAGAGACAAAGAAGGCATTCAGTAATTCTGCCTTCTCTGTATCTTCTGCCACCAGGGCACCCACCCCATTCATCAGTGGGCCTACATTGCCTCTGGTGTTTTATCTGCTATGTATTTGAAAAAGTTCTTTTTGCTGTCCTTGACCCCTCTCACCAGCTGTAACTCTAAGGAAGCCTTGGCTGTCCTAGCTGCCTTCCTACATCCTCTAACAGCAGCCTTATATTCACTGAGAATTGTAACAATATTTAATATTCTTAGAAAAACTATTAGAAACAAAAATTGCTTATGATTTTCATTTCAGTTCAGACCTTGCTGGAGTACAAGAGGATACTCAGAAGATCTCTGCCCTCTCTACTCCTGACCTTCCTGGTGTTCTACATTCCCATCTGCCTCCCAGCCAGGTCACTAGCCTTCATTCTGCTGATTGCCAAGTGGGGCTGTATAATAAACACGACCTGTAAAACAATCCAGAGTACAAGCATTCATACATACACCTCTTTTTCGGTGGTGTTAAAGGAGCATTGTCTTAAAGTAAGATAAATTCTCAGTTTCAGTTCAGAGCACTATTTCATGAACAGTTGAAGCAGCACTGTTGACAGGGTGGTAACTTTGTGAGTGGGGGACTGGAGCAAGCAGCAGAGACAGAAATCTTTTAAAATCAATTCTGCCACAAAATTAATTCTTTAGTAGCAAAGAACACTGCCCTATTTTCACTTGATTCAATGTAGATATGTCCATACAAAACTTTCATCAATTTGACTATTTCTTTTAAAAACTAATTTTAACTGTGGTTTAGCTTGTATATGAAGGAGCCAAGTTCTGCATTAAAGGAATCCTGATCTCTCTGAAATAGTTTGGCTAGGCTCTCTTCCTCTCCTGCAGACCATTACATCCAAATGCCTACTATTGCCATCACTATGATACCTCATTATGAAACAACATTAGATAATGGACTCTGCCCCTTTCTTTCCTCAGCTTATGCTGGCTTCATAATTTTTTTTTATTAGTCACCTAATAAACATCCCCGAAGAGAAAACTATTGTAAAGCAACAGGTGTACTTTGTTTTGATGACAGAATCCTTTATAACTACTACTAGGGTATGGTTTTTGTGTATTCTTTCTCCTTTATCGCTAAAGTGTATGACCACATTAAGAGTGATTTTACTTCTGCAGAAATTCATGCTATTTTACAGTGCAGTAACCTGCACAATTCACATTGCATTCACCTTAGCACTATCAGATGATGAATAATAAAGCTTCACAGCAAACTTCTGAAAATTGTGTTATAGTCATCAGACTGAAGAGTATAACCCTACATAAACCTTCATCACTTCCAACTTTTACAAGGCAGACGTTCCAGGCCTGGAACTTGTTTGGCTCTCCTCTGATCTGACTGTCCTCCCAGGTTCCAGGCAGAAAAACAGAACAGCAGTGTTAGTTCTTTCCATTTAATAGATGAGGCTAATTTGTTTAAAATTAAATAGTCCCCAGCTTGTTCAGAACTCTCTGTGGCCATGACCAGTGTAAAATGAGATGCAGAATCAGCAAGCCATCACCAGTCTGTTTTCCCCTGCTGCACAGGGGAGAACATTGTTAGAAAACACGTATTAGAAAACAGCTAGACCTGAGCTATATGCCCATGTTCTAAACACTGGTCAAAGATGCTTGTGCACCAACCAAGTCATCTGTGAGGTCAGAGGTGGCTCTCACTCATCCAGGCATCTCTAAAAACACAGATAAATCCCTTCAGAGGGTGTTCCAAGCAGAGGTTAGAAAAAACAGTAATTAAAATGATCATAAGGGTGGTTTACTTGACAGTAATTCCACAATAAGAAATTACAGTGATAAGTGAGATAATTAAACTAGTTTGAACAAATGGCCACTCATACTGCACTTTGTTATTGGAATGTGAATCCAGAGGAACTGTGATTTGAACTGTGAATGCTGACCTATTTATTCTACTTCAGGAGGAATAAGTATATTTAGAATATACTAGAAGGAAATAGGGCCACTTACTGGCAAAACAAATAAAGTGTGTGCATTTTTATATCATCTTTTAGGAGACAGAAACAGACAAAGTCCAAGTAATGATGACTAATAAGATCTATTCCTTTGCATTTAATCTTGCAAATTGCTGTGTTTAATGGAAAATGAGAATGTTCAAAATAACAGATTTGGGTTCTAATTCTCTGTAAAGGTCTCTTCACTAAACAAAGCACTCTGTGAGAAGCAGAAGTAATGAAGATGTTATTGGTTCTTTTTCCTCAATGAAACCATCAGTCTTCATGAAATATGTAAGAATTGCCAATGTCTGAGACCTTCTTCCTTGTCAGATTAGGTTGAAAGGAGTGGGACCAAAATTATTGAAAAAAGGAAGCTACAGGGAGATTGTCAGTTAGACAAGGCAATCACAAATGCTGTCCCTTTTTTGTCTTGTCTGTAGAAATTGGTAAATGTGTGTTGGGTTTGCACATCAAGGTTTTGCCAGAAGGGGAGTCTTATGTGAGAAGCAGCTAGAAGCTTCCCCTCTGGCCGATAGGGCCACTGGCCAAGGCTGAGCCCATCACTGGTGGTGGTAGCACTCTGGGATAACATTTAAGAAGGGGACACTTGGACCAGAAGCAGGTTGGAGAGAGGAGTGAGAATATGCAAGAGAAACAGCCTTGCAGACATCAAGGTCAGTGAAGAATGAGGGCAGGAGGTGCTCCAGGCACAGGAGCAGGGATTCCGCTGTAGCCCGTGGTGCAGACCATGGTGAGGCTGGCTGTGTCCCTGCAGCCCATGGAGGTCCCTGGTAGAGCAGACACCCACCTGCAGCTCATGGAAGACCCCATGCCAGAGCAGATGGATGCCTGAAGGAGGCTGTGATGGCATGGAAATCCCATGCTGGAGCAGGCTGCTGACAGGACCTGTTGTCCCGTGGAGAGAGGAACCCACACTGGAGTAGATTTGCTGGCAGGATTTGTGACTCTTTGGGGGGCCGACACTGGAGCAGTCTGTTCCTGAAGGGCTGCACCCTGTGTAGGGCACCCGTGTTGGAGCAGTTCCTGAAGAACTGCAGCCCATGGAAAGGACTCATGTTGGAGAAGTTCATGGAGGACTGTCTCCTGTGGGAGGCACCCCACATTGAAGCAGGGAAAGAGTGTCAGGAATCCTCCCCTTGAGGAGGAAGGAGCAGCAGAGACAAAGTGTGATGAACTGACCACAACCCCCATTCCCCATCCCCCAGCATCACCTGGTAGAAGGAGGTAGAGAAAATCAGGAGCGAAGTTGAGCCCAGGAAGAATGGGGGTGGCAAGAAGGTGCTTTAGGATTTGGTTTTATTGATATTTCTCGTGACCCTCCTCTAACTTCTGATTTGCAATAAATGAAATTAATTTCCCCAAGTCAAGTCTGTTTTGCCCATGGTGGTAACTGGCAAGTTATCTCCCTGTCCTTATCTCAACCCATGAGCCTTTTGTCATATTTCTGTTCCTCTGTCCAGTTGAGGAGGGGAGTGATAGAGCAGCTTTTGTGGGCGCCTGACATGCAGCCAAGGGCAACCCACCACAAAATGGAAAATCGGTATCATAAATACATACAGTTTCCATTCTTTAGCAATATGACTTAGCACTCCAAGAACCACACACTGACCTATTATACATATCTATAGAGCAGAAGCAGAGTGTTTTTATCAATGTAACTCTTCAGTTTAGCTAAATGGTCTGACTAGGAGAGAAGTCATAGTACTGCTGTAACATGACAATACTAATTTGGGAACCAAGGCTACTACCAGCACACAGTGCTGAGCTAAACGCTTTGGTCTTATGAGCCTGAGGCAGTTAGTCCAAATTTTTCAGTACCAGGCTCTGTGTAACACATTATAAAAGTGCCCTTTGTTTCCTGCAGACTGCTCCAACGGAAATGCTTTCTGTATCTGGTGTCTTTTTTTCAGTCACAATGTGTGAAAACGTCCTTGTTCATGGAAAATTTAGTAGCTCTAAAAGCATCCATATCCACTCACAGATTTCATGTATTAGACAAATATAAAAACTGCTGAGTCGAAAGAAGCATCACTGAACTGCACAGAGAAACATGATCAAGATGTATGTTTCTGCTCTGGGCAGATCATCTCTGATCAAAACACAACATAACTTTGGGGGAACTGTATATATATCGATAGATAGATAACAGGAAATTCAGATAAGAGATAGTTCTGAAAATCACGCGTATAAATCAGGGGTTCTTCAACAGCTGTCTGTGGCTTTAGAAGACTCCCATAAAATCATTGTATTTACCATATTGAATGAGAGCAGAAGAATTTTCAGCCTGATATCAAAATATCAACAGCTGTTGGCATCAATGAATCAATATTAAATTTCCACTATACACAACTAAGATGCAATTTCCTAAAGTTACTAATGGTGGGATTAATCTTGTCACACTGATATAAAATCAATATCTAGTCTAAGTTTCCACTGTGGTTGGGAGTGAGATAAATACCTTCATGGGATGATAATCCCTCTCCCCTTACATAGGTATTTAAAATAGAATTCTATATATCACAATGACTTTATGCAATTTCAATAATCTTTTTCTCAGGCAGTAATTATAAAATTATTGAGAACCATGTTCAGATATTAATGAATTTATTTTCTTTTTTCTGAAGGCTGAAAGTTACTGCCTAATCATTTTGTGGTACAATTATATGTATTTTTATACATGTATCTTTTACATTTTATATGCAATTTCTACAACTTACTTCCTTAGAATCCAAGTGCTCAGTAAGATAAATTAAATTTGCATTGTGATCATTTGGATTGTCGGATCACTCCCTGGTTTTCAGCTCTTTAGGTACTCAGCCTTCTGAGCTGCTTGACAGTTTCCTTGACTTCAATTACTGTTGGAAACCATCACCAAACAGATATGTCTTTATACTTTGAAAGCAATCAGACTATGGTTCAATATAACCTTCTATGCTTACTTGTTGCATTATCAATCCACTTTGCCTGAAAATACTATCCCTAGTCCTCATGAGTGGCATCAAGCTTGTTGCATCACACTAGAAGAGCTCATTTATCCTCATAAGTCACAGATGAAAATATACTACCCAATTTAGCTGGGTCCTTATCCAACAATGGCCTTGAAGATCAACAGCAAAGCTTCAGAATTGCATTAAATGGGAAATAGGATAGAACGCATCTTGCAGAGTAAAGAAGATACATACTCTGGGAATTCACGTTACTTGATAGATTAATGATTCACTGTGTCGACATATGCTTTCTTTTATGAATTTTACACTGATTTTTTTTAGATTGCTTTTTTAACATTTCTTCCTACGCGAGGAAAAAAGGAGAAATACGGATGTTCAAATGACCTTTACTATTCCATTGACTATTTTATATATCTCTATCGCAATGTTTCATGCTGAGCTTAATTCTGTGTTTATATATTTTTTTCTGCAGTTGAGGATTAGGCCATGTTATTTGTTTTTCTTTTTCTAGTCACCCACTGTTTTTAAATGTTTTGGTCTACCTGTATATCTATCTGTAGATACTTTCCTTAATGCAGTTTAATATCCTGTCTGTATTGATATTGTGCATAAAGCAGATATTTCTTTGATTTCCTCTTGCTGACATCCATTTCTCTTTCTGACTGGTCATATCAACATAGAAGTTTCACAGGTCTTCAGCGCCTCCTTTCAACATGCAGCAATTTCACCTTACCTACACTCATTTCACTTCCCATCATGCAGCCTAATTTATCAGCTACAGATACAGCATGTTTATTCGTTATGGAAATATAGATATGTTTGTATTTTAGGCTACATTTGATGGGCATTTTGCATTTCCTAATTTTTCCTAGCCATAGTGACAAACATTTAATGTAATGGAGGGAAAAAAACAGCAGACTTGCAGGCAAGACACTCATTGAGACTCAGGAGTTGACATCATTTTTTTAACTTGGCAATAAACTTTCTTTCAGCGTTTTCATTAAGTACCTATATAGTACACAACAAAATTACATCCATCAGTGCTGTAAGACAAGAATAGAAACAAGCAGTGCATAACAGAAGCAATTATCCAGTGGGAATAGAGGTCACTGTTATTACCAGCCTTGAAGGCTATTCACACAGAGATAATAGTTTGGGGAACTGTTGAGATGAATCTCATTTCTTCAATACTTATTACTTTGTATTAACTGAAGAGGGATCCACATTCCTGAAATTAGAGGAACTGTTGCAAAATACCCTAGATTAATTCACAGCTAGCACAAGTTCGTGTGTCTTGTATGTGGAGAGGTCCTCTCAACAGTGAGTTTCCACCACTGCAGCATCTATCGGCCACTGTAACAACTACTACCTTCCTGTCTTTCTGAAGGTTCTCTGAAAAGTGGATGGAAATGAAAGCTAAGCAGCACCATATGAGGCAGAATAATAGCAAATATCAGAAAAGCTTTGCCTGATCATGACAACAGCACATACATTGTGCTTCAGTGCTGGCTGTGTGCTGGAATGCCCATGCCTCCTGCAACAGTGTGAACATTTTCTGGCAGTGCAGCAGCCAGTGCTCAACCAACCCCCATTTCCCAGGGCAGCCAGACAGAGCAATGCTGCTTTCCAGAAGCAGCCCTCAGTGGTTAACTTCTCCATAGCCCAGTGCCATCCTAGCAGTGGCTATTCTTGCTGGAAAATCATGCTCAAAATATTAATTGAGCAAGTCATGATGACAGCAGATTTTTGCTTAATAATTTTGAAGTATCTTAGAATAGTTTGGGTTGGAAGGGACCTTTAAAGCTCATCTAGTCCAACCCCCTTGCCATGAGCAGGGACACCTTCAACTAGATCAGGTTGCTCAGAGCCCTGTCCAACCTGGCTCTTGGATGCCCAGGGATGGGGCATCTACCACCTCTCTGGTCAAATTGTGTCAGTGTTTCACCACCCGCATTGTAAAAAATTTCTTCCTCGTGTCTAGCCTGAACCTCATCTTCTTTAGTATAAAACCATTACCACTCATCCTATCACAACAGGCCCTGCTAAGAAGTCTGTCCCCATCTTTCTTATAGGCCCCTTTTAAGTACTGAAAGGCCACAATAAAGTCTCCCTGGAGCCTTCTCTTCTCCAGGCTGAACAACCTCAAGTCTCAGTCTATCCTCACCACAGAGCTGTACCAGCCCCCTCATCATCTTCATGGCTTCTGCTGGCCTCTCTCCAACAGATACATGTCTTTCCTGTACCGAGGTTCCAGAGCTGGACACAGGACTTCAGGTGGGGTCTCACCAGAGCAGAGCAGAGAGGTAGAATCACCTCCCTTGACTGCTGGGTCTCATCCTCACTAACAAGGAGGGTCTGGTTGAAGTGGTAAAGGTTGAGGGCTGCCTTGGTTGTAGTGACCATGAGAAGGTGGAGTTCAGGATCTCATGTGGCAGGAACAGAATAGCAAGCAGAATTGCAACCCTGAACTTCAGCAGTGTGAACTTTGGCCTTTTCAAACAATTGCTACGGGAAATCCCACGGGCAAGGCTGCTTGAAGGTAAAGGGGCCCAAGATAGCTGATTAGCATTCAGGGACTGCTTATGCTAGGCTCATGATCAGATCATCCCGACATGTACAAAGTCAAGGAAGGGAGCCAGGAGACCTGCGTAGTTAAACAGGGAACTCCTGGGTAAGCAGGGGAAGAGGAGAGTTTACAGATCATGGAAGGAGGGGCTGGTCACTTGGGAAGAGTATATGGCTGTTGTCAGAGGATGCAGGGAGGCAACTAGGAAAGCTAAGGCCTCCTTAGAATTAAACCTAGTGAGAAAGGTCAAGGACAACAGAAAGAGCATTTTCAAATACATGGCAGATAAAACTAACACCAGAGGCAATGTAGGCCCGCTGATGAATGGGGTGGGTGCCTTGGTGACGAAGATACAGAGAAGACAGAGTTACTGAATGCCTTCTTTGTCTCTGTCTACTCTGCTGGAAGCTGTCCTGAGGAGCCCTGTACCCCTGAGGGCCCAAAGGAAGTCAGGACAATGGAGGAGTTTGCCTCAGTTGACAAGGACTGGGTTAGGGAGAAATCAAGCAATCTGGATGTCCATAAATCCATGGGTCCGGATGGCATGCACCCGCAGGTGCTGAGGGAGCTGGCTGAGGTCATCGCTGGACCACTCTCCATCATCTTTGCTAAGTTGTGGGAAATGGGAGAGGTGCCTGAGGACTGGAGGAAAGCAAATGTCATTCCAGACTTAAAAAAGGGCAAGAAGGAGAACCTGGGTAACTATAGACTGGTCAGCCTCACCTCCATCCCTGGAAAGGTGATGGAACAACTTATCCTTGGTGCCATCTCAAGGCATATCAAGGATAAGAGGGTCATTAGGGGCAGTCAACATGGCTTCACCAAGGGGAAGTCGTGCTTGACCAACCTCATTGACTTTTATGAGAATGTAACAAGGTGGATGGATGATGGCAGAGCGGTGGATGTGGTCTACCTTGACTTCAGTAAAGCATTTGACACAGTCTCTCACGCAATCCTTACTGCTAAACTGAGGAAGTGTGGTCTGGACACTCGAGTAGTGAGGTAGACTGTGAACTGGCTGAAGCCACAGAGTTGTGGTCAATGGGGCAGAGTCTAGTTGGAGGCCTGTATCTAGTGGAGTGCCTCAAGGGTCAGTACTGGGACCAGTATTACTCAATATATTCATCAACAACTTGGATGAGGGAATAGAGTGTACTATCAGCAAGTTTGCCAATGACACCAAGCTGGGAGGAGTGGCTGACACGCCAGAAGGCTGTGCTGCCATCCAGGCACCTGGACAGGCTGATGAGCTGGGCAGGGAAAATCTTAATGAAATATAAAAAGGACAAGTGTAGAGTCTTACATCTGGGCAGGAACAACCCCAGGTTCCAGTATAGGTTGGGGAATGACCTATTAGAGAGCTGTGTAGGGGAAAGGGACCTGGGGGTCCTGGTGCACAGCAGGATGACCATGAGCCAGCACTGTGCCCTTGTGGCCAGGAAGGCCAATGGCAACCTGGGGCATATTAGAAAGGTTGTGGTTAGTAGGTTGAGAGAGGTTCTCCTTCCCCTCTACTCTGCTCTGGTGAGACTGCATCTGGAATATTGTGTCCAGTTCTGGGCCCCTCAGTTCAAGAAGGACAGGGAACTGCTGGAGAGAGTCCAGCATAGGGCAGCAAAGATGATTAAGGGAGTGGAGCATCTCCCTTATGAGGAAAGGCTGAGGGAGCTGTGGCTCTTTAGCTTGGAGAAGAGGAGACTGAGGGGTGACCACATTAATATTTATAAATTTGTAAAAAGTGAGTGTCACGAGGATGGAGTCAGGCTCTTCTCGGTGACAACCAATGATAGGACAAGGGGCAATGGGTACAAACTGAAACACAGGAGGTTCCACTTAAATATGAGAAGAAACTTCTTCTCAGTGAGGGTGACAGAGCACTGGAACAGGCTGCCCCGGGGGAGGTTGTGGAGTCTCCTACTCTGGAGACATTCAAAACCCGCCTGGATGCCTTCCTGTGTAATCTCATCTAGGTGTTCCTGCTCCAGCAGGGGGATTGGACTAGATGATCTTTCAAGGTCCCTTCCAATCCCTGACATTCTGTGATTCTGTGAAATACTGAAACAAACAAAATAAATTCTTCCTGGACTTGAGACATAGCTTGGAGTGGGTGAGTGCAAACTGACTTATAGATGAGGGGCATTTCCAATTAGATGGAAAAATCCCATTTGAGAGCTATTAATGTAATTTAGCACGCTAATAAATACTTTGATCATACCTTGATGCATCTTCTACAGAGAGCAAAAATCAGCATCTTTCACCAATCTGCTGAAAGTTGATCCACTTCTGCTCTCATGAGTCCTACCTTGCACAGCAGTGCAGCAGGGGATGGACCTGCTATGGGAGGGCAGCAGAGAGAGTGAAGGCAGAGAAGGAAGAGGAAAGGTGAAGATAAAGGTGTCTGTTCCTGCTGGACATGCAGCCAGGCATGTGTCCATATATACTGTAAGCTACTGTGGTCTCATCTTTTAATATCTGTATTTTTTTTTTAATAAAACATTCAGTTTAGCACATTAGTTTCTTATGCCTCCATGTATTCTCAGAAATTTCCTGTGTAAGAGCCAAAACAGTTGCCATACACACATTCTGCAGAGTTTTCTTGATAAACATTTCTGGGTATTGAATTTTCAAAATAAGTAGAGTATTTGAGGAAAGTGTTTTTACACTTTTCCCCATTTTCTACTGTTAATGACCCTTGTTTCAGGATTTGTCTTTTATTTTGCACAAATCAATGGTAGGCAGATTATAACTCTCCATCGGTCCTAAGATGCACCTAGCTGAGCCTATCAGCCACAAGAACAGTAGCACATTAGGAACTTGTATGCATATTTCCCATTTGTCTTCCCTTGCAGGTTTCTCAGCACTGAGAACATCTGTGCACTGAGCTGCAGAGATCAAGAAAACTACTATGGTTATGACAGTGCTCTTCTTTTCTCTGTTGCTAAAAGAGTGGTCAGATGTAGCACAGCAATTCATACTGCTGAATTATAAAATATCGCAGTATTTTTATATTTTTGGCCACATTCTGAGAATTCACCTGCCCAATGTCATTACTTTTTGAGGAAGTATAACAACATTTTAATACTGACTTTAAATTCCCTATATTTGAATTAGCTGCTTGTATTTCACAGTGGCATAATGTAACTCAAATTCAGCTTTCAGCAACCTCTGGAACATTTCCCCTCAAGTTCTTACCCACAGGTACAGAAGACAGCTTACAAAGTTTTTCAAGTTGCTTGCCAAGGACATTATAAGTATTTCTTTATGGTAACAAGGCCAGCACTCCTCCATCATCCTATGTAGCTTCCAGGGCACAACTACCTACAGTATTAAACATATCTCTTGTTATATCTTGACAGAGATTGTGAAGCATTCCTTGGTAGTCAGCAAAGTTGATTTTTTGTAGTTGTCAGTGACTTTTTCTAACATTTAAGACCAAAAAAAGTCCTGTGAACATCTAATTAGAATTTTGGCAATATAAAAGCCTTGTGATTTACTTATCCTTTAGAGATCTTGTTATAAAGATCTCCAGTTCTGATGTACTTGTATTTTTTGGTTGGTTCCAACAGCTAATTATCCTTTTATCTTTCCTTCTTCATTCACTGTACTGTCCTAGATTCAGGGTCCATCATCTATGAACAAACTTACTACATCTCTAAATCCAAGATCTGTGGCTGCAAATAAAGATGCTCTCATGACTGCAGAGGTAATCAAGGACACAAAGAGAAGTTTTACTGACACGTTGAACAGTAGAACATTGTTCTGGCATTTAAAATACATTACTGGCATTCCAGAAATCTCTAAGTAGCCTCATATTAGTTATTTTCAGTCTCCACTTAAAAACTAGAAACTCCAAGGTCACGTAAGCATAAACATAGTCTATTAACATGTAGTCAAAATTTACAATCACCTATTCCAGATGTGACAGACATTAAAAGGTAAGATATTGAGAGTCTTTGTTGTTTCTGAAGCATTTAAACACTATGGATGAAAGATAAACAAATGTGAATGTTATAAAAAAAAAAAAAAAAACTAACAAAAATACCTCTATAAGTAAATTTTCTTTTCTCACACTACCAAGATCAAAACTGAAGCATAGTTTGGGGTGGTTTCAACTGAGCATACTAAGGAAGTTTGTTAGTTTTGGCACAAAGTCCTTGAAGTATCTGAAGGAACTCTTAAGTATCTGAAGCAACTAGAAAACATTTCACACATTGCTAGAACAAAATAATTAATGCAGAATAATGAAACATTTCAAAAGTCTAACATGTGAAAACAATTATTTAATGAGCAAACAAGAGCTGTAGGTAAGTAGCTGCAATCTAGAAAGATGTGGAAGCATTCACGCATTAAATATCGCAGACTGAGAAGCTGGAAAAGTTTAAAAAATATGTATATTATTCAATATAAATGTGGTAAAAGAATACATTAATACTTATTAGTATTAGAGGTTGAAAAAGGCACAGATAAGACAAACAGGTACAGAGCATGGACTTTAAATGACACCTGGGGAATGATTCCCTACCATTCTTCACTGCAACTGATCTTCCAGGATGCTAAGCCTATGCTTGTAGATCCTTAAGAGATTTAGTCTCAGTAACTGCAGTTTCAACAGTGGAGCTGCTGGTGGAGCTTCTGGTGGAGCTAAGCTGTCAATTTTACTGCTGAAAATTGGCTTCTAAGAGATTCAAGGAAATACTTATCTGGAGGTTTCAAACGTGCTCCAGAGGAATCAGAGGCAGTAGGTGAGGTGCTGTGATACTGGCACCTTTTCAAAGGTGCAGAAGAGCCTGAGGCCCAGAGACCGGTGAGTAGCCCCCCGGCTGGGGAGGTGACTCAAGGAGAACAGGGAAGCAGCCACTTGTAGGCAGCAAGACCCTGACTCAGGAAAATACTATGTAAAATAGCAAAAAGGGTAAAATAGTAGAAATACTACTGCATTCAGCTAAAAGAGACGAGTATACTTTTTCCTCTCTGACAAAAATATGTGGGGGCTGTACACAGCCTTCTCTATCATCATTGGGTGGCCTGTATTCAAACACAAAAGATTACAGTAGTTATTTACTCTCTCTGAATAAGAGCAATTCTTTGTAGCTGCTCTGAGCCTTTGCTGTCAACGAGTCATTTTTAGGCGGGGAGATTATGCACATTGTTTGGCAACAAGCTTGTAAAGACAATGGATCTTTCAGGTCAACTATATCCTGTTTAGATCGGTGGATTAGACAACGCCATCACTGTCATTTAGTAAAAGTTAAGGGTATTCAGAGAGTTAAAGAGAAAAGGGGACATCTTTCACTCCTGAATTCTAGAAGGGAGTCCTAGAATTTGCATTATTTGTAGAAATCTAGATATTGAAAATCTGCAAGCATTTTTGGCAAAAAAAAAACCGCATGAGTTTGCATTTTAAAACTGAGTGACTAAATATAGAACATACTTCAAAAGGCTTTTTTGTAACTCCCTAGAAAGGGAATGTTACAAACAAGGTGCAAACAAAGGACCTTCAGATAGCTCAACTTACTCTTATTCAAATGAGAAAAACAATTTCAGAAAGGCATGGTCTTACATATTTTTTATTTTTAAGTCTGCCTTTTTCAGCCCATCCCATCATTACCTATGCAGCAATCAAAAGCTGTGGCATACACTGGGGTTTCACAGCTGTGAAAGCTCAGAGTACAATGATTCTTCCCTCTGCTTGTCCCTACTCTTTGTCTTTGTTACCTAATATTTCACCCTTAATATGACCCTTTGAAGATTGTCTCTGTTAGTTACGGCCCTCTTTGTTAGCTATGACTGTATCTTTGACCAGCTCACTGTTTGAGTTTAGATCTGTTCGTCTATGAATCACTTTTTAAATTTACTGTTCTCAAGTGGATTTTCTTTCTGCCTGAGTTACTCTGTATCTTGTTTCTTCCTTTTGATGTTTTCTAGTTCTAAGATTTAATATTTATCCGATTCACTATTCTATATTCTTTTATCATAATTCTTTCTGACTGTCATTATTTTGTCCATTTTCTTTTTCATTTGATGATTTATTTCATATCCCAGCCTGCCTCGAGCAACACTTTTTTGATTCATTTGTTTCCCATTTATTTTTAATCTTGGCTTCTTTTTCTTCTCCATGACTCAGTCTGTGTTTCCCATACGTTGTGCTTTTACTCTATTTGTAGCTGTTTTCTGCTTGTTCAGCATCAACTACTGGAACTTTCAAAGGGCACGAATACAGCAATAGTTTCTCTGCTGAACAGGATGATGTCAGCAAAGCAGCTTCTGAAAGCACATTTCATTCCACTGACTTGTTAACAATTAGGAATCACAAAACAAATTGGTCTGTTACATCTGTAAGATATAGCTCTTGAATTTGTCTCCTGCAATTTGTTTCAACTTTATTCCACTTAGATCTTGCAATTATACAGCAAATTGGTGTAGCTTTTCAAAAGAAACACATTGCATGATCCTGCAAGAAACAATTTAATGGCAGGCAGCAATCATGAAATCACCACTTTAAATTAATTAGTAAGGCAACATAATTGCAGTTTGCAAAGCAATCCTTTTTACTTTCAGTTTTGGAAATATCTTTCATACTTGCAGCAATGTGTGCTGATTTCAAGGTACTGTGCCAGCATTGCAAGAGTAACTACTGCAATGTGTGTTAATTTAGTGTAACACTGCTTTAATCTCAAGCATCAGAAAACTAACAATATTCATTCTCCGTTACTTCTCTTTACTGCAAGTATTATTTAATAAAGGATAGATGTCCTCTTTTTCTGTTCTACTCAACCTCTTTGGTCTTAGTAGGGCTTCCTTCCAGCTCCAACAATCACATTGTACAGGATGCCTTCCCAATTGGTTCAGTTTTCTGAATATCACGGTGATGTGCGACACTATATATGAGAGGCATATGTGAGAGAAAGGTATGTTTCATGGCAATTTGAGTTTGAAGACTTGAACCTTAGAAGGAAATTAAAAAAATATTCTGTCCCAGAATTTCAAGAAAGGATCACAGCCATTAGTGTGACCTATAAGATAATTGAATGGTGCTTTCCAATCCAATTTCTCATGTAATACTTTTGCTATAGTTTATTCAGAGATTATTTCCTTTAGTGACAATATTAAATATTGCAGTCTGATTTCCATTAAAGCACAGGCTATTTAACTTTACATAAATACTTTCATAGAGGCCAGTAACTCCTAAAGAAAATTTCTATCACATCTTCCAAGAGATACCTCTACTAATTTTATAGTATCAATAGTGGAAACTCAACCTTTTTTGCCTTTTTTTTTGTTTGTTTGTTTATCAGCCTTGCTGTTAAAAAGTAACAAAACTAAAATGTGTCAGATCTGTACTTTGAATATTTTTTGCCTTAATAACCAAGAACAGATTAATGCTTTGATTGGTTCTACTGAGAACATTTTATTGTTTAGCATTGTTTTTCTTTGGAAGTGCTTATACGCTCTCACAAGGCCACCTTTTATTTGGTAAGTTAAAGCAGTCCAACTTTTTTAGCATTTCGGTGTGTATTTTAGAGGTTTGGCTATTTCTGCTGAACAGCATTTAATTTAGCACTGCCTATATGGCAACAATCACGTTGCAAAACTCTGCCAGATGTTGTGTGTCGTCATTCAGTGCTCAGTTCATTGGCTTAATACATAAGGACTTCTGGACATATACTTCACGTTCTTTGTGTTGCTGTAAGGTAAGCCAATCTCTTATTGTATTGAGCACACACAGAGGTGTAGCAGTGGTTAGTACATTCCTGAGAAGTGTGAGAGTAACAAATCAAAGCAAAATATCTGACCTTCTTCCCATATAGTTCAGGAATATATATATATACATTTATATGTATAAAGAACTAATTTGAGGCCACCAATATAGAATCTTGTTTGAGAGATTTTATAAATATATATAAACCTCTTTTGAAGACACCAAAAATCTTAATTGACAGAACTACACTATTGAAGGATAGGTGTTCAGGGGCACTGATGCATTGATTATGCAACAAAGATGTCTGCTGTAGTGAAATATTTTCTTCAGAGAAAGAGAGAGACAGAGAGAAAGAGAGAGACAGAGAGAAAGAGAGAAAGAAAAGCTCTTGTAGAGTATTTTGATTCCAATTACCCTGAAGAGAATCATATAAATTTAAACACGTATCAGTAACATCGCTGTAAATACACAAATATTATTAACACTAGGTTAAAAAGCATGACATACATACGCACCTATATTCTGGTATACAGTTCTGTGTAAAGGAAATTTTCAGGAACCCTAAAACACGGATGTGTATGTGACCCAGCAAATACCATTTATGCCATTAAGGACTATTGTCTTGATGCCTGCTAAAGAAAAACAGGCACCTTCTGTAGGAGTTGTAAGGGGGTCACATAACTTTAAAAATGTACAGAACCAGCTGAAGCTGCCCCCAACACACTACAGAGCCAGAGCCCTCACCAGGCCCTGCCCAGGCCCAGAAGCCAGGGCCCACAGTTGCGCTCCCTCCCTGCAGCACAACAGATGTGTGGGACTGAGCACCAGAGCAGCCTGTATTGCTACAAACGTGGGCATCGTTTTATTATCATTAAAAGGCAACACAACACATACACCTGGCCTGGTTCCCTGCCTGAGGGCTGGTGGTAATTCGGCTGCAGTGCTTGGTGGAGAATGCAGGCAGCATAGTCAGCTTAGGCTTTCCTCAAACTCTGAGGGAAGAGAAAGAGATATTCTTTGTCTCATTCCAACTGCAACCCAGGTCCAAATATCCAAACAAGCTCTGCAGCAGGAGATGGCTGGATACGCAAAGGAACAGTAACCACTCCAGTAATGGGAATAGGGGAGTATAAGCAACAAATTGAAAGGATCATCACCTTTGTCCTGCCATCTCTAAGACGGGAAAAATTCCATGCCAATTAGAAGCATGATTCATTGGAGTCCTAATCTGCAGACAGAGGATGCCTTCCATGGGCGGTTAGGAAATGAAACACATATTTGTGAAGGCATGGATATTAATGAAAACCAAGTTACGGGTATCCAAAGATCTTATTGGATGAGAAGTTCAGGAGCTGAAGTGGTTGGCAAGCAAGCTGAAAACTGAATCCAAGCCTAAGCATAATTGGGAATGTGATGCAATCACAGAAGGATTAAGGACAGTTATGGGATTTCCAGGAAAAGGACACCAGTGTGGAACAGGGTGGACACTTCCCAGAAGAGGGAGTGAGTTAAGCCACAAATTAAGTGACGCACAGGATGCTGTTTGGATTATACTAGGAAATAAAAGGAGACATCAAAAATATTTCATCTCAAAAAAATCAACTGAAAAATACATTAGCTCTAACAGCAGACTTGGTGCAAATAATGGTTAAAGTGGAATTAGATGCCACTGAGCTTAGAGCAATAGCAAAGGAATTAAGGACCTCAGTAGGAAAGCTAGTGTGGTTGTTACATGTACCCACACCAGTGACTGCTGACAATTCATGTCTTGCCTTTTACATTGAAAATGAATTAGACTTTGTACGATACCTTTGTTAATATTAATAGTCCAGTTAGCCCACTGATTTTAACTTTTAAACACTTCCAGATATTTCCACAGGTATCTTGGTTGGAAATCACCTAGACAAAATGATACCAATGTGGTATAATTCCAGTGTTGTATTAATAGATGTGAAACTTCATTCTTCAGATTCTATAACAAACAATTTATCATTTTAACTTTTTCAATATTTCAGCTAAGATTGTTATTCAACAAGGAACTCAGCTTACAGCTAGCATTGTTGTGCTGTTTTCAGTCCACTTCAGATCAAAGTCTCAAGAAGCATATACCAATAAACCACAGTGATTGCTCTTTGTGCCATGAGTATAGTAGACAGCCCCTCATCCCAGTTTTTATCACCAGCTTTTACTAATTTTCTAAGTTTCCTTGCTTAATCTGCAGGAACATTTCACTTGTTCAGAACTTGGGGGTTCTCCTGCTTCGTGGGATTTTTTCTTGATTCTTAAGATTGCGCACAACTCTCTCATTATTTCCTATTGACATAGCTTCCTTGGGAATTCTCCATTGATAAAATGCCACGTAATTGCATCACAGCTAACAGCGTGGCAGCTCTTTTCACAGGAATTACTTCCATCCACTTTGTAGAAGAGTGAAAAATAACTAAACAGTGACAATTTCCCCAAGTGGTGATCCAAGGGGGTTTTGTAGAGTCAGCGTGTACCCTGGCCTAAAAACCTCCTATACACTGCAGATGGATTTGGGTTTGAGATATCAGAGCACTTAAAATTGCTCTTTCTAGGCAGCTGTGCACCCATTGCTCTGTCTCAGCCACCATCGCACAGTATCAAATCCACCTAATGTTTGGCTTTGCCAGAATAAGCTTAATCATGAACAGAACGAGTCAGATTGCTTTGTACCAGTGCTGGATCCACCTGTGCTCACAGACCAGCTCCATCTGCTCACACAGTTTCCTTTCATTGGGCAAATGCCAACTAATGTTTTAGAAAGAAATCAAAGTCCCCGGAAACCCAACTTTCCAAAGGCACTATGGAAAGGTCTTTCAAATCTGGAATAGAGATTTACATATGGTTCAGATCAACCCAAGTAACAATTCAATTAAATTTCGTAATTATTCAACTGGAATACATGCTAAGCAAAGCCTGTTTAAGCAATGAATTGAGAAATATTTGAAAGTGAAAGGGAGAGGCAGCATTTTAAGTGCTTTATTAGGAAATTTAGGTGTAGTGAATGGAACACTGAATACGATAGACCTTGAATCCATTTGGGATAAATTATCACTGATGGGCAGTGATGTGATTAAAGCCTTCCTATGGAGAAATGAAATATTACAGGTTTTAGCACACAGCCAAGAATTATTGCTCCTTGAAAAAGCTGTGTTCTGATTAGTTTCAAATGCTATAATAATAGCAAATGAATCTGATTGCAATATTACCAGGTCCATGTGGATTGCTGATATTAAAATACATTATTGCAAGGATTAATAGAAGCAAAGTTGACCTAATTAGGTATAGAAAGGTCCACCATCTTAACTGTATGTTAGAAAGCTGTAAACCACTAAGTGCAGCTTTACAACACTGTGACCTGTGTGGAGCTGTATTGCAGATACATGAAAGGACAACATATAAACTAAAAACCCTTGGACAGATAAAGTCCATCTCTTGTGTAAACCAGGTGTTTCTGACTGGCTAGTTTCAGAAGGAGCTGACTGGCTAGTTTCAGAAAGGAATTATGCTGGTATTCTTGCTGTAGAGAAATGAAAGCAAATAGTCACCACAAAGCATTCTTCTGATCCAAAAGTCAACTTGTCGGGCCTGAAAAAAAGCATGTATCTTAGTGTCTTCAGAGTAAGACTATACTTTAAAATTGAAACTCCACTTTACAACTGTGTTGTGGTCAGTACTTAGCAGGTTTTAGATGTACTACCAAACTCCATTCACCAATCAGAAAGACTGAAAATAACAAATACCACCCCCAGTGGATGACAGCTGCTACTGGAACAGGAACAACAGGAGCTCAACAGAAAGATTTGTGGAAGATTTTTATTATGAGTCCACAGTAAACCAATCACTGACAGTGTCCCAACAAACCAAGAAGAAAACTGAATATATCAGCAAGAAATTACAATATGGCCGTCAGAGCTTAAGACAGTATTTAGTAAGTCTCAGTAGGATAAGCTGTTTTGAAGTCCTACACCAGCTAGTTTGTCATGTGTACTAATTCATCCATTATTGAACTATTAGCAATGCAGGTTACGGCATTATGTACTATAGTGGTAATTTGTTACATATGTTGTCTCAAGGTTATTTTCAACAAGGCAATGAAAAATCAATACTTTATGAGGCAAACCTGAATGCTTCCTCAAGAGGCAGGTGATTATGTGCAGACTGGGGACCAAACAGTTTGACCAACCATGCTCTTAAGGAAATTGAGATTTGAGCAGGTCACCATGAAGGAGAGAATTATTGTAGCCTGAAGAGAAGCAAATAAATTTGAGCACATACCAGTAATATCGCTGTAAACACAGAGATATTAATAACACATGGGTGACAAAGCATTTTATACATGTATAGCTATATTCTTGAAAAAAGTGCTGTGCTAAAGGTGTTTTCAGGAATCCTAAAACAAGAATACCTACGTGACTGTCACTGAACCTTGAATAAGAAGGTACCACAAAGTGCTGAGGCTATCACAAAGCCACACCTGGAAAACACTGCCAGAATATCTTAAAGAACGATAACCTCTGCCTGAACAGACAACGGTTATGCTGTCAAAGACTATTATCCTGACAGCTGCTAAAAAAAGGGTGCTTTCTTTGTGAGACCAAATCGTTCATTGTATAGGGGGAATCACATAATTTAACCACAAACAGAACCAGCTGAACCAGCCCCCAACCCACTGCAGAGCCGGAACCCCCACCAGGCCCTGCCCAGGCCCAGCAGCCAGGGCTCCTGGCTGCATTCCCTCCATGGAGCACACTGGGTGTGTAGGACTGAGCACGAGGGCAGCCTGTATTGCTACAAACATGGGCATCGTTTTATTATCATTAAACAGCAACATAACATGCACACCTGTCCTGGTTCCCCACCTGAGGCCTGGCAGTGTTTTGGCTGCTACAGTCCCAAGTGCAGAGAGGGTAATGAGCCCCTCTCTGGAGGTACCCGCACTGACTGGAGAGAAGGTGCAGACGACAAGCAGGGGCTGGGCCACTAGTCACAAACTGGAGTTAGTGGGATGCCCTCCACTCTAGCAGACTGGAAAGTACTTTTTCATCTTCCTGTGTTATGACTAGATTCCTCTGCTTCTTTTCAAATGGAAGAAAAAAACATTTATTGAGTAAACAGTTCCTCTTGCTCTTCAAAAACTTCCATCTCCTTGTGGCAACAGATACGAGTTACATTTTGTATTCTCCTTAATACCCTTGAGAAGATATTTTTGTCCTCAGACCTTCCAATCTCATTTGTTCTGATATATCTGTCTCTCCTTATCGACATTCCCTTCTTTCTAATTTGTAACTTGTACTCACTAATACTGGAGATTTAGTTCTTTTCCTTCCTTTAATTTCTTTTTCATTTTCTCCTTTAATTTCTTCCTTCACTTACTACTGAACAAAGTAAACTGCCAAACAACACTTACTTGACTTCTTATTTGACTGTGGAATCAATCTGGTAATGAGGTTATTCCACAAACTTAAGGGTTATTTTTTTGTCTTAACCTAGTTTATCTCAGAAATTTTCTCAACTTCAGAAATTAATTTGCTATTTGATGCATATATAGATATATAAAGTGAATATATAACACTGCATGGAACTGCCCATGGTCTGTTCATGATGAGTATAATAACACCATTGGTCCCTAGGTAACCATCAACTTCAAGCCCAGAGATTATTCATTTATCATTAACTGCCACACTGGAGTTCAAAATAGACATGTGATTAAGAAATCAGGTAACTCATCCTGACTGTATTGGATC
Organism: Columba livia; assembly: GCF_036013475.1. NCBI lineage: Eukaryota > Metazoa > Chordata > Aves > Columbiformes > Columbidae > Columba > Columba livia. Next base: position 100,789,384 of record NC_088602.1, on the reverse strand, counting down.
AGACATTGGATAACACATCATAGCGAAAATTAACTACTGTCTGTAAAGAGAGAGTAGGTAGGTGGGGCACCAGCTCCCTCTTTCACGGCAGGCAAGTGAAGCTTTCTCAGAGAAACTGACTGCAAGACATCACGACTGCTGTGAGAGATACACCCAACTGCTGGAAATCTCACTTGAAGAAACAACAGCCTTTCCTGCAAGAGGAGGAAGAGCTGCCCAGAATAACATTATGGTTGGTGAAAAAATGCTTCACACTTCTAAAAGGCCTTGTCCCTTTGGATCTCAAATGAACAGGAAAAAGAAACAGATACATTTTGAGGCACAGCCTTCATTTCAAAGATGTTCCTTTGAGTTTCATGGGAAGGATGTAAACGCAGTCAGCTCAGAGAGATCAAAGGCCTACAAACATAAATCCTGAAGTGCAGCAAGTCAGATATACTCAAGTGAGACAGAAATTACCAGCTAAATTATTTAACAGTATGAGTAATGTTTCAACTTTGTGCTGCCACTTTTTATGGCATCTAAATCAATTTATTTCTCTAAATAGATCCTGGTGCTTTGCTGCAGTAACTGGAAATTTCTTTTACCTCTTCCACTCTATCACTAGAAATGAAATTAGCTTTATCACTTTGTTATAACATTTAGTAAATTACGTGATTAAGAAATAATAAATTATTTGAAACTATGAAAGGGCCAAAGCTATGCTCATCCCTATGTGGCATTACAGAAATATTCTGTAACTTTAAAATGAATGAGGTTATTCCTTTTTTCCTAGAGTCTTAAATATGGCTTTCATTATTCACAGAATAATGAGATAAATAAAGAAAAAATAAGCCAGCTGTAACTTTCATCATTGAAACATGTCCACAATGACTATCTTTTCCCAGTACACCTAGGAATGTGGGCTTTACATCAGAAAGATATACTGTCATTGTACATAAAATGAGACTTTATTCTTTTTCCTACAGAAGTCTGTAGGACTCCTCCACATCAGTACCACAGAGGGCTTTAACAGAAGAGCTGTAGTGAGTCCTGCCAAAGAACTTTACAATAATCTCTGTCTCAAAACTGTCTCTTCTGCCAGAGGCTATTTTCCTCAGAGAAGGGTTGGCAGACTAGTTATGTAGACATATTTCAACTCCTCCAGAGCAAATCCTTAAATTATCAGCAAACATGGGCATGAGCCACACCATGAGGCTGCTAAGGGAAGGAGCTCAAGAGCGCTTACTTCTGCCAGCCTTGCAACAGGGTGGCGACTTTTGGCAGGGCTGAATAAGCTAGCCAGGCAGTGTTTGGTATGACAGGTATTGCCCACATTCCTCTGAAGGCTGTACATTTCAGCATTGTGGTCACAGAAAAGCTACTTGTAAGAGTACACAAGTCCCTGAAGTGGATGAAAAGGGGTGCTGAACTACTGGGTTCAAAGGCAATTTGCCCTCAATTAGAAAAAGCGTGGCTAAGAGGTCCTGCTGGAGGCTGTCAGGGGGAATTGGGAGACCCTGAGCAATGCTGGCTGAGGGCCTCTGTGGTTTCACACAGCTGATGTACATACGTGATGAGCACGTTGCTGTCATAGCGAGTGAGGTAGAGCAACCTCACTGTGCAACCGTGCACACCTTTGCACAGCAGCTGTACAGCACACGTGCAATAGCTGATATTCATGCATCAACTGGCAGGGCTGCCAGACATCTGGAAAAGCAACTGACATGAAAATAAAGGAAAAAGCATCTTCCAGCTATTTTTAGGGGCCATAGTCCAGAGTCTGAAAGAATTCTCAAGATCCTTCAGGGACTCAGGCAGCTATGAAAATCATCTTAAATATGGCTTTCATTATTCACAGAATTATGTGCATCCCATGAGTAAAGAGGTCAATAAACTAATCCACATGCACCGATTCATCTGTAGCTGTGACAGAAAAGATACAGAGAGACCTCTTTTTTACAACAGTTCTCCTGTTACCGGTATCTTGATACAGCTGATCAAGCATGACATCTGAAAGTGCAATGGCAACTAATGAAGTGTTGAGAAGGGAGGAATTATGTGCATGTGCTCCTTGGGAGACACCATTGCTGCCTTCTGCTTGATTCTCTGGTGAAGTGAAGAATATGGCCTGTGCATGAACAGCTCTGGTGGTACATGTTGCAGGTGTCTGCAAATATGAGATGACATTTACTTCACAATCGTACCTGAAACACACATCTCTCAGGTCTTCACAAAAGTAAACCAGGATTATTATGGACTCATATTATTGCTAAATTGCACAAGCAGATTTACTTACTTTGACCAGTATATGTCCTCATCAACACAGAGAAACCAACATGACACTAGGATCACAAATGCTTTTCTCCTAGATCAACTAAGACACTTTTACGTGTTTGTTTCAGCAACTTAATATTCTTGTACATACAGAGCAGTATTCAATTGGCAAGACCATTTAAGACACACTATGTGCAAATACGCATTTTCACTTGGAGAAGAATGAAACACTGTAATAGAGAGTATAAAATACCGTAAATTCTAACAGAACTTAAATGTCAGCACTGTAAGTCAAAAAATGTGACTAGTCAGCTCTTAGCATAGCTTCCCAAAACCAGGGGAAAAAAAAAAAAAAAAAAAGAGAACAGAAATACAGGGAACAGCTTGAAACACAGCTGAATTTAATTTACAATAGGACCCTCATGCAAGACTGAACTCAGATTGTGTTAATGTTACTGGCATTTGACAGAAGATTACAGATTGTTCACATGGAAAATTATGGTAATAAAGGTAAGCTGTGAGTCTAAAGTGCTAAAATGGCATTAATATAAATTCATATGTGGACACTTTCATCTAATTAGAAGAGGGCTTTTTTCCAGTTTTGGCATTCATTCCTTCAGAACTGATTTCAGCTAGACCAGAAAAAGCCACTGTCATACTGAAATATGTGTCTATATAGACAGTTATATTAGTCCTGTTATGTTAGCTTAATTATGTCTCCGGGACTTCTGGATATTGTTTTTAGGATGGAAAGCAGTTGTGGCTTTCTTATTAACTTTTATTTTTATTATTTAATTGTAACTACAGAATTAGTATATTAGATTACATCCATACACCTATGCATTTGATTAACCTGTGGGTTTATATATCATACTTGCTTTTTTTCTCAAGTCTCGGTTCAAGCCCAAATAATAGTTTCTCAGTTTCAAAAAACACAGCTTTTACCACCTCTAAAAAGAAATTAATATGATGAATTGAATTTTGAATAATTTCCTTTAGTGAACTATTGTGCAGACATGAAGTTTACTACTTTTCCTAGTCAGTGATCCTTGGCAATAGGTATGTAAAAATTTAAGGATACTATTCAAATAACAGATGACAAATAAGGTACAGTGGAGCAGATAAATGGCCTTTACGGTCTCCAATGAAAGACCAGTATTTAAAATGGGGACTTCTTCTGTATTCAGTCCTATTCATCCTTAATCACCCTGAGATATGAAATATGTTACCCAGTTAGCTGAGTGTAATAATCTGTATGATTACATTATAAATCTAACAGACAAAAACATAAGCAATTAACACTGTACTATTCATATCTCATATAAATACAATAAAAGTCACAAAATGCTGTCAACATTATTCCTAATTCGTGTCAAGTTATCTGAGGATTTAAAATCCTACCCATCACTGTCATAGCTAAACAATTTCAACTTGTAACCCAGATTTCTGGCAATGAAGAAGTTAGTGAGTTTTATGAAATATCTGGTCTCCCTCCGGTTTCAGTATATACACCTACTCTCAGGATAGTGTATTTTTCTTACTGTTACTATTTTGACTGCCATATTGAAGACTGGGTTAGCCAGGAGATAGACATGTAAAGAGACTTCCTCAGGAAGAAAAATTGTGTGTGATCCTGAGCTGATGGAAACACCCAGCTCTGTGTGCTTTATCTTCTGATTTGCAAGCTGCACCACCCCAGAGGATATCAGCTGTCTTAGTAGTTTGTAAACTGAAATTCAGCCTTAAATATAGTTTGGTCTTCATTTTTTAATCTGTTTAAGGTTTAGCTCTGAGGCTTTCAAGCAACATGAGGAGTACCCTGGAACTACCTGAAGGCATTAAACACTGACTTGACATATGCACAGAAGACTAACCACCACAGACGAAGAGAGCCTTTGTATGTTGTACCAGGGGGACACAAACACAATTTATACATCTCAGGAAATCAAGCAGTTTTAATGAAGACAGCACTGCATTGTATTGCAATAACTACCCACTGGGTCCTGCCTGCAGCTTATTTGCAAAGCATATTCCACACCTCTGCTCTGTTCAGGCTGTTACCTTTGTGTTCGCTGTGCAGAGCAATGCTCTCCTTTGAATGATTATTTTCTTTTCTGGCTTCATTTGACCCTCAGTCCATTCCTCCAGTCCATTCAGCCTAAGTGATTGCCCTGAATTAAAAACAAACTCTCAAAGGATAAGAAAGATGATTAATTCCTACAAGCTCACGGTTCTCCAGGGATATTTTTCTTGTGCTAACGATTTCCATTACCTTGATAAAACAATGCATTAATAAAGCAACAATAAAGAAAGAGAGCATATTGGCATTCCAATAAGCAGGAATGAAGAATAAATATTATAGTTCAATTTACTAAAGAACTAAATACTAGAAGTATTTTAAAAAACAAACAAACAAAAAAAAGATGTAATGTAAAGAGACAAACAGGTCAGTTCTACAGGGACTGCCTGAGCCAAATAATAAATTTCAGCCTGAATCCTGCTTTTAGTTTTGTGCCTACAAGAACAGAGCCTTTGCTATTGAATTCAACACATCCAGGATTTCACATAACGTGTAACCTTCTCTGTGATGCATAATAAGCGAAATTATTATTACTCCTCCTTTTATATGTGGGTTCCATTTTGGCTGCTTTTTAAAGACACTTTATCTCTGAGAGCTCATCTCTCCTACAGAGCCTCTGTTGAACCCCTGGTTTGAGCACAGCTATTCTGGCACAGCAGCCCAGTGAAGATGCCATGGGCATTTGTTGAAGAGGGGATTTCTGTCAACTTGGTAATGTTTTTTTTTCCCTGCAACATTAATCAAGCCAACAAAAGCTCTCTTCTGCAGCACAGCTCTATCAGCAAGGGAGTACAATTATTTTCACACTCGCAGCTGAAATAACTCTGCTGGCAAAACTCCACAGTGCAGGTCAAATCCAAAGAACAGCTGAGGGAGATTGTATGGCTGATAATAAATAATACATGCTCCGAAAGCCACTGCAAGTTATTTAATTTGTCAGATTTAACGGGACATAGCTGTCCCACAATGGGTTTTCACTCTTCCTGATAATCCAGTTTCTGTGCAGCGTGCATAACGGTGCTGGGGAGCAACAAAATAGAAACCATTATAATGAGTTAATACAGAACCATTTGCACAGCGTGCATTTATGGTTGCAGTCAGTCCCTTCTAAGCTGACAAAGAGAAATCTCACAGCTGTAAGTGAGTTTACTGTTCACATTACAAGCACTGTCTCAGCAGCCTCCCCTGTGCACAAGACAGACAGCACTTCATAAACCCCTTTCCCACAGGTACCTCTACACACATTCCACAGACAGACGTGGTCTGGAGAGACTGGATACAAGCCATCTCCAAGCTAGAAGCTATGTAAAGTTGCTGTCAAGGGGCAAAGCAAATAAAACCTGTGAGAGTATATCAGCTAGGGCTCAACAATGTGCTAAAACATCAGCACGACTCCCAGTTGACTTAGAATGTGATGTGAGCTAATTCATACCTGCCTGTAAAAGACTGTAGGGTTGTGTAAATCTCTGGAGAATAAGATGCTCACTGACACTTTCTCAAAATACTTTGAATGTCCAGGACATAATGAAAATCAAGGTGGGTCTGCCAGACAGCCAGGTAATCTTTTCTGTATTTTAGGATTAATCACAATACAAGCAGCTGGAATAATTTCTACTACAGATGGAGTCATGTTAAAAGACCTTGGTTTTGAAATCTTAAGATCACATGAGTTTTAATTGCTTACAAGGAAATTTTCCCATATGCAGTGTTTGCACAATGCTATTTCTTTGAAAAGATTCGGTCCTAACGATTCAGACATTTCTGAGAATAAAGCTAGGGAATCACACTGTTCTAACCAGGTTAAAACACAGTCCTGCCGGCCTTTTCATTGAACATTCTGTTTTCTCCAGGCCCTAGTGCAGGACCTTGACCTTTGTTTCGGTGCTAATTTTTTGTCAGGGAAGAGTCTTTTGCCACCTAGTGAAAATCTGACAACTGGACGGTGAAAAAAAAAAAAACCCTGATGTCAGATTGCACATACTGGTAAAGCCTTGTTAGAAAAGTAACTACAATGCATGAGAAGTCTAATGTCCATGAACAGCCAAACCACTGGCAGCTCCTCAGAATGGCCAAACTGAATGTGTATCATCTATGGGAAACTGTATCTCAGAAAGACTTCCTGTCTTCTGCTCCCCTTGCTTTAATGTACAGCCAGGGGCTAGAAGATAGAGAAGAAAACTCAACCTATATACTCAGAAGGGAATTGACCTCATTAACTTTAGTGATTTAAATCCTAGATTTCTAGTCTACAAAAATTATCAAAGTTCACTCTATGAAAACACTACTGAGAATTTTTCCTTTCTGAAAATCCTAGATATCCATCTTTAGATGGGACACATGTCCTCTGGAGATGACTGTTTTCCTCCAGCTACTAGAAAAGGAACTTACACATATAGCTTAGACTAAGCATCTAATTTGTAAGTATTTATGGAAAAGCAGGATGAATCTCACTTTCGATCAGCCTTGCTTCTGCAAATTCAATGGAACAGTGAGGTTGTAACTAAATACAAACTTATAACACAAGCACAAGAGGCCATTGACTGAGATTACAAAGACATCTGCCATTCCTGACTTTTGGGATTTTGATGCTCTGATCTCAGCAGTGCTTCTCTAACTGTTCTTGTGTAAGTAATGTAGCTCCTGCTGCTGAGCACATTTAGCTTCTGATGAGTACTATCTGTGAACATTCACAAAATATGTTTAAGCTTATAAACCCATTAAAGAAGATTTCTTCTTACGAATACTGTTCTTTTTAACCTTTGTTCAGTTACACCTACACTGGTATTCAGTGCAGCATTATCCCTGCTTCAGAGCTGTGCTACCTCAATAAAATCCATTTCCCAGCATTGGTTACTGCTGAACAGTTACATTATTGGAAAGCCAAATCCGTAATACATCATTGATTGTTATTTAGTCCTTATTGTTCAGTACAAAAGACATGTAATATGCTCACCATATGACTTGTAGCAAGTGACTTCAGAGTTTTTGCTCAGCCTCCACAAAGTGTTGTATACATAATGTAATACAGAAAAAAATTTAACTTACACTTTATCTGTAGAAGCTGATGAAGTTTTCCCATACCAGTGAATTCCTCCAAATCTACCTCAAAACAGGTGAGGAAAAAAGTAGCTTTCTCCTGTGTCAATGTGGACCTTGAACTCTGTTTAGGACAGCTAGCATAGCTGTGAAAAGATGTGTACTGGCCATCAAAGGAAAGCCCATACATAATGAGTGCATTAATAAGCTTTACTGGTCCTACCCAGTGCCCTTACTTGATTGCATCAACCGAAAATAGGTGAAGGTCTGGCAGATTATCAGATATTTTGGCATGTTTAGGCTCCTTTAGATAAAGGGAAGGGATGACTTTTTCATTAATGTGGACAATATTTATCACTTCTAAAAAGCTTACTGTGGGATTTTGTTGGGTTGAGTAAGATGGACTTAGGGCATCAGTTTAAAAGAAAAAAAAACAAAAAAGATTGGTCTAGTTTTTAAATGATAGAATAAAAATATGCAAAAATCCTCTTGGACTGCAAACTGCTGGTGGTGATTTGAACCAAATGTTCCTGTGTTTGTTTCTTAATTTGTTTTCTCTGGGGAAAAAAAAAAAATAAATCTTAATTTTCCATCCATTAATACTGCAAGGAAGGAACTTCATCTTTCAGAAGGGTTGCTAATGTCTCTGTGTGTAGAATAAATATAATATCACTCCCAAACACAGTCTCTCAGCTTCATTAGGGAGACATGCTGGGGATAGCATCTTGGCAAACTCATTAGGAGTTTCTTGTTGCAATCAAATTTGTCCTGTTCTTAGTTGCCAGGCACATTATAATAGGGAAAACAAAATCTTGTAACTGTTCTTCTCCATTTATTCAATTTTGTACTGAATGCACCATCTTTGTTTACAGGAAGCCATCCACAAAGGCCAATGGAGTGTAAAAACGCTTATGTTGAAAAGAATTTCATTAACCAGTGCTGGACATAAATTAGCATTATTGCTTTGAAATAGCCATACTGTAACTCCGAGTGACAAAACTGAGACGCAGGCAGACTGTTGCTTTTGATTTTGTCTATAGTACGAAGTGCGGAAAACCACAACTCTATGTTTGAAGAACTCAGAAACATTGAGGGACTTTCTGTCAGTAGGATATCAGACTTCTAGGTTAAAGTTATTTTTGTGGGTGACTATTGGTGACACAATACTCACAAAACCTTTTTGTTTGTGTGTCTCATAAGTCTGTCCATGTCGATGCACCTCAGAGTTCATTTCCAGAAGATGGGTCAGTAAAAACTCATTGCAGCCAGTACAGGTGAGGTCCTGAGAAGCATCAGAGCTGGAATAAGGCAGGGTAGTGGGGAGAATGGACCAGATAGTCAGAAGTGGGGAAGGGCTGGAGGAGGGAAGATGGAGAAAGGAGGCTGAGATAAGAGAAAAGGAGAGAGGAGAACTGGAGGGGAACTGGAAGATGAAAAGGGGAAGGAAACTCTCCTTCTTTCAGTCATAGCGAGTAACCAGCTCAGCTGTCTGTGGAACCCAATTTCTAATTTAAGTCTCAGAGTTTGAAAGCATTCACCTTGTGGTATTATTAGATAAGTGTTTTCCATAGTGTCTTTGATCTAGAGGTTTTAAAGAACACTGTGAGATCAATTTTGAGGCAAAACTTAATTTCCAAACATTTTAAGAACAAACATTTGCACAACCTGAGACCAATAGAAAAGATTAACATTTTTCTGTGATGTAAATGTAAATTCAGTTAAAACCAACAACTTTCCATGTGTGTGTGAAGCCTATGAACAAGTTGAGAAGAAACAGATAATTTTCTTCATATTCATTGCATGGCACAAAGTGAACATAAGGATAAACAATGGAGGAAAATATAATTTAACATCTTGCATTTCAATAACTTCAGAAGCCATCTGTAACATTTTTTTTTCTTGAATAATATGAATTTTAACCTGATAGTTTTCAGAACTAATGATTTGCATGACTTGAACTGAAATCATTAGGCATATGCAACTATGGTATAAATTCATAAAGAGTTCCCAAAAGAAATCAAAACTGTTTTGTATTATCTTAAACAGCTAATATAAATGTTCCCGTGAATTTCTCATATTTGGAAAGAATCAAACCTAAGGACAAAATCATTAACTTTGAACCACTATTCAGCTGCAAAACAAATTACTTGCCACCTGTATATTTCAAATCCTTTATTTAATAATCAGTGTATGCAGGAAAGAAATACAACACAACAGTAAAAAGAACCATTTTTAACCTGAAAATTGAATATGAAATAAGGAAATGGAACTTATTTTTGCAATATCTGTTTGCTTAATGGAGATCCAAAATGCACCACTTCAGACAGCAATACAAAAATGTTTATTTTCCAGCCATATCTGAATTTGTCCCCATATGTTGCATTATTGCTGACAAATTTGGCATAACACAATATAAATGCAATGATTGAAGCATTCAAATGTCTGCTTGCTTGGCCTGATTCTGAGTTTTAAACAAATTCTAAAAATGAAAGGTGCTATACATTTTATTGATCATTTGCCATTTAAATTGGATTTCTAGGACACATTCAGAGTGTTGTGTTAGGAAAAAATTACACTGTAGGATAAAAACACGATCTTCATTTTGATACACTGAACTTGGTAAAATCACAAGTTGGAGGACAAACACAATTTTGGTCTCCCTGGTTTGGCTGGCACACTAATTTAAACTGTTTTCCTCTTAAAAGCCTTCCTCCTGTCTCCTTAGCTATTAAGTCTGGATGCAGTAACTGCATGACACTACAAATTTAATGACATTTTTCTCTGGGGAAACAACAAATGTTGTTTATCAAATACTTTGGATAAAATACTATCACTAAGACATTTGAAGAGCATGATAATACTACACTTTCTGTTATAAGAGTTTGATATTTTACTAGGCCTGAGTTTTAGAGGGCCATCTCACAGCTAAATGTAACAGTTGACAATGCACACACTGCTAGAGGGCTGGAGAGCAAAATAAAGCGTGTTAGCACAAAACTGCCACTGAATTTTTATATAAACTTGTTTCACTTGGCACTGCAACAGAGAAGTGCAGTGCTCCAGTAAACCACAGAAGTTGCACCAAGGGAATGATACGTAACAGCAAAGGGCTGGGAAAACGCTGCTGTTCCCTGGGGAGGCTGCCAGTGGGAACAGTCTAGGCCCACAAAGTCCATTTCTTGGCAGGAGGCTGGTCAGGGAAGCTCAGGCCCAACAAACAGAAAGCTTCCATGACAGAACACAGTGCACTGCCTATAGGAGCTCTTCATGAAGTTAACTGGCTAACTCATCAGGACCATAAGCAGCAATAGCTAAAGACCTAATATGACAGGATTTTTCATAGAACTATGTTTTTTTCCCCATCCTTAACACTTCACTACAAGATGTAGTGGCATTAGAGTGGTGAGGTTGTCTTCAATCAATCTGCAATCTTCAATCAATCTCTCTTCTAACAGGTAAACAGACATATCAGGGATATCTGTAATCTTTCTATGGCATTTTTTGGGTACACAGGTTCTTCACAGACAAGACACCAGGAATTTCAGTTTGCCAAACAGATGTAGGTCAGCATTCCATTTAATAGCAGAGATCAAATAAGATGTAAATTGGGAGATCCTTACAGCCAAGAGACACAAAAAAAAAAATAAAAGGGAAAGTGAAAGGTAAAACAATAAGGATTCTCCAGGCTCTCCCAAGCAAAAGAAATATATCTGTTGCCATTAGCATGTGAAATCCTACTGTTTGTTGGCAAATAAGAAACAAAATCATATTACAAGGCGAGATTTAAATGATAATTATTTCAGTGTGAACTATGAGCTTTTCTTTTTCTTAGCAGAAGAAAGGAAGTATCTGGAAAGATTCGAGAAAAAACACATACAAATCTCAGGTGTGGCATTATGTATACATCCTGTTTTACACAAAAAGAAGCCTTGAGCCATTGGTTTTTTTTATTTTGTTGGTTTGCATATTTTTCAAGAAAGTAATGTTTCTTTGGCACTTCTGTTGCCGAAAGATCATAGCATGTATCTCAGAACCAATGTTTTGTTTGCAGAATAGACACAGGTGATGGTACTGCAGCAGAGTCATTAATGGTGACAAGAGGAATGGAAAAGAGAATTTTTATGTCCCTCAATCTATTCCTCTTTATAAGTTCCAATATGAATTCCAGTTTAACCTCACTTTCAGCTTGTGACCTACCACATCATCAACCCTGTCCAGATACTCCTCTGAAGAACTGATGTACCATGCCATATTTATGCAGGTGATTATTCCTGTCTAAGTGTACTACTTTTTATTTGTTTCTATAGAATTCCATCCTATATTTTTTCATTTATTAAGACCATTGTTCATCCTAATCCTGTCCTCAAGCATGCTTGCAGTTTCTCTACATATTATCTGACAATGTACTAAGCTTATTTTTCATTTTATCACTCACTGAATGAACCAGGGCTATGGACAAATTCATCAGAAGCAATTTCTGACTGTGAGATATTGATAACTACTCTCCACATCTCTCTTCATTAAGTAGTAGCAAGATCATTCCCAGGGCTTCCTCTAACCATTAACATGTTTACAGAATTACTTCTTGTTACCCTTTATGTTGCTAGAGTTCTCCACATGTTGCTGTTCTGTAATATTTCTGAATAGATCCATACACACCCACACCATTTTTTCATGCTTGTCTTCACTCATCTGACATTGCTTCCCATTTTTCTCTCACTATTTCTTCTCTTTAAGAGCTCATGGTTTTGTTAAGGTGATTTGTTACCACTCTTCTGCGAGCCTTGGAGATGCAAACTGTGGTTGTTAGCTATGTAGAAAGAAGCTAGTATTACTCATACAGCAACAATCCTTCCGTGTCATCCTACAGTTTCCTCAGATATCCAGAAACAATAGTTAAGACATTTCAAAATAAACTGTGAATGAATACATGCAACTCACTAGCTCTTTGCAATGCTAAGAAGGATAAGCCTCAGAGCCGAACTCAACTAACTCACTAACTTACTCACTAAAACCAAGGCAGTGCTTCACCAGCAGGTCCTCTGCTTGCTGTCCTTCCTGACACTAACAGGCACATTTTTTCTGACATTAAAATCTCTCCCATTGCTCCCTTCTGACCATTCAGTTAGGTCAGTCATGAGTAGCTGTGAAACAGCCGCTGATTTAAACTGGACAGTGAGTCAGCGGGGGCATAATTTGGATGTCAGGTCCTGGAGCGCCCCAGTGCCTTGCAACACTTGCACCGGGAGTGGAGGCTCGCTTCAAGACGATGGTGGTAGCAAAAGCCACGGAGTCGAGTTTTGAATATCTCCAAGGATGGAGCCTCCACAGCCCCTCTGGGCAGTGTGTTCCAGTGTTTGACCATGCTCATCATACCAAAAAAAAAAATCTGTTTAAATGGAATTGCCTCTATTTAAATTTGCACCATTGCCTCTTAGTCCTGTCCCTGGGCACCTCTGACAAGAGTTTGGCTTTGTCTTCTATGGGATAAACTTCCCATCAGATATTTACACACACAAATAAGATTCCTCCAAACATTCCTTTCTCCAGGCTGAGCAGTCCCAGCTCTCTCAGCCTCTCCCCATATGACAGATGCTCCAGTCCCTCAGTTGTCATCATGGCCCGTCATGGGAGACTTTCCAGTAAAGCCCATGTCTGCCTTGTACTGTGGAGGACAGAGCTGGACCCAGCACTCCAGATATGTCTCACCAGGGCTGAGCAGAAAGAAAGGATCACCTCCCTCCATCAGCTGCTGATGATGCTCTACCTAATGCAGACCAGGATGCCGTTGGCTGCCTTTCCCACAAGGGCACATGGTACATGGCATGGTCAGCTTGACCTTCACCAGGACTCATGGGTCCTTTTCTGCCAAGATGCTTCCCAGGACATCAGTTGTACAGCATTTTTCCTCCCCAAGGGCAGGACTTTGTCATTTCCAGTTGTTTGACCTAATGAGATTTGTGTTGGCCCATCTCTCCAGCCTGCCAAGGTCCTCTGAATGGCAGGATACCCATCTGATCTATCAGTCATTCATCCCAAGAGACCTATTATACCCAGAAAAGAAGTGGGGTCTTCTAATAAGGTCTCTCATTTAGCGGAATTATAGCACAACAGAAGATTTTTTTCACCATTGTGTTGTGAATAAATTCAAGATGGGTACTTGAAGCCATACAGACCATACAGAATAAATATAATTCTCCTTAGACTTTTAATAATCAGAAGGCACATAATACTGCATCTAGTAAGATCATGTCAGTGGAATTCTGACAGTGTGAAGTAATAAAGTGCTAAATACATCCATTTCCAGTCATTTAAATTATGTTGCATTTTCTACTTGGGATATTTGCTCTTTTTGTATGCTCACCTTGTCACTAAATGTCTGTATCAAATATATATTACAAGCAGCATGACAGACTTTAAGAAAAGAAATGCATTCCAAGGATGCAATTTTGTCGAGATGTTCTGGAGAGACTATAAACCACAGAAATGAAATCTGAGTTGCTTGTGTTGTTACACGGATGCTGAGATTGCTAGAATAGCTCTATTGTAGTTGCTTATTTATTTTTTATGTCAAATGGACTTTTAAAAGCTTTGCATGGTGTTATAAAATAAAAAGTCATTCATCTATTTCCTATTCTTCCTCTCTGCTTAAAAATACAGAAATATCTTCCACACTCAAGGGGTAGAGTCTAGCCATGTGAATCCAAAATCACTTACTTCCACAAATATCATGGGAAGTGGAATTTTCCTAATAGTTGTCAGACTCTCTTTTAAGAATGGTATTATTTCATCAGCTATTTGTTATATTTCCAGGATGTTAGTCTGAATATTCTCACATTCTTATCCAGTGAGAAACAAAGCTACTCAGAAGCTCTGATTAGAAAGTTGCTTATTTTGTTGCCCCAGTAGGGATCTGGGCACATAATCTTTGGTTCCAATGTTTATCACTGTCTTAAATAAGTTGCAGATTCCTGTAAAACAATGTAGGGGGTTTTGTGGTTGTTAATGTTTAAGGAAGGACTGCACAGTCCCCAGTTTGTTTTTAAATATTTCCCTGTATTTGTTTCTTTTTCTTCCTTCCCCTCCCATTTTTTGTTTGTTTGTTTGTTTCAACACTACAGAAGAAATTACAATATATATAAATGCTCAGGATCAAAAAAATTATTATGGCATTTTCACAGGTCACATGGAGGCCATCAATCAAACACAAACATACACTATAAAAACAATGGTATAGGACTAATCTGCAACCTGCTCTCCTTACTGCATGTTACAGAATAGAAAAACACTTGCAAATACTTTGTAATATTTGGCTTTGATCAATAGAACTCTTGTATCATCTACAATGATTCAGGCGAATACCTTCACATATGCAAGGCATTTTATAAACAATTCACAATAGAACTGGCACACACATCAAATTCTGTCAGTGTTTGGGAAGGGAGTGTAGCAAACCGTAAATCAGTTTCAGAAAGCACAAAGCCATTTAGATGTGAGCACTCAGTCATTCAGAACACTAAACATTCCAATGTCACTATGTTGGAATAATAATGGATTACCAAAAAATCTAAAATATCGGACTCGAGTTAATGTGTTACATAGTGATATTTAAACGTACTTGAAAATAACCCAAGACTGTAAAATTCATTAACATGGTGTAAATTCACACAATGCAGGAAGCAACCGTTCAGCGAAGCCTTTCTGGTGATGTGAGGATTTTGCGCAGCAGCAGCAGGATTAGGGGTCACTATGAGGCAACGTGCTCAGCTCCTTGGGAACATCACTCATCAGTGCTGCCAGTACAGACCAACTCCTCCACCTGATTAAGAGGCAAATTTAATGGGCCTTAAAGGGAAGCTGATCTAACCCCACATGGCTGAGAGGAACACTGCTCCAGTCCCAGACCTCAAGGCACAGGGGCTGGAGGGGAGAAATGGCTGAATACACCAGAAAACATTGTACAGTTCCCCACAGCGGTTATTGCTCCTTTGTGCCATCAGAAGTTTCAAAACTAGAAGGCAAAACAAGATGAAGGGATAAAAGGAGGAGGGGAAGTTTGTGTTGTTTTCTTGTTATCAGATTAGCCCTTTCTGTGCTGAAATTTGTAATTTGTCGAGAGATGAGAAAAAGTCATGGAGCAGGAAATACTGAGTAACAAGGACATTGGATCTGTGTCTGACGTGGCACTTTACAAAGCTCTTGGTCTTACCTTTGTTTGCTTGGTTTGATAATAAAAAGATAATAAACTGGTTACATTTATGTGAAAGTGTGATATCCAGGGAAGTAGTCCACTGCAAGGTACAATTTAGCTGTGCAAATGCAATGCACAGCATAAACAGGAAAAGTTAATATGTGAGTTTGAAAGGCAGTGCTCAAAATAAACCTGCACTATTCTTGGCAGTAAATGACACTTTATACATTTCTCCTTTGCGCATTTCAAGGAAGTTCTGTATTTAAAAGTATCTTTACTTGTACCATATTCTACACGTTAAAAAAAATAATAAAAAATACTTTGTAAAGCCCTCTTTCTTTAGATGTGTATGCTGTCCCTAAGTCTAGGGTATATCATAGAAAATATTTTTCTAGAAAACAATATAATATCACAGTTATTGTGCCAGCCACAACTCTGCTTCCATCCATTTTTCTAAGTCTTGATAATTCTTTTACTGAGATAGGCTTGGGACTTCCATCTCCCTTCAGTTGGAATCCTTGTATCTCCCACTCCTCATCCTGCCTCTGGGCTGCACGACAATGATAATTATTTCACCTCAGAAAGATCTGGCTGGATTCTCGTTTTTGTACCTCTGTACCTTTTGTACCTCCTGAAGGTCCCCTGGAGTTAAAAGCAATTGTTTAAATGCCTATGACAATGTTTTTAAAATCAAACTACTGTTTGTTTACTCTTAGAGTTGAAGGCAGATATGAGATAAAAAATCAAACTTATTTCTATACTAAAACAGAAGTTGGGAAGAAACTGAGGTTTAAGTCTTACTCATGCAAACAGAAAGTCATTCATCTTAACAGAAAGTTAGGACCTTCAGGTGGGTTTACTACTGCTGTTCTGGCAAATACTTATTTATCTAAAGTAAGGAATCTCCAAGAGTAGAACCCAAATGTTTCCCGACCTCATATATGGGAAGTAGAGGAGTAGGGATTTGAATGTTTTCTAAAAATCCAGGGAAAGTACCTACAGAGCAAATCCATTACCCATATTAATGCGTCCTTTCTGTCTGGAAATTCCACCTTGGAACAGGCATACCTCTCCCAATTTAAATTTTATTGAGCTATATCCTTAAAAATTGACTCATTTCTGAGGAAAAAGTCTACATAACTGTAAGACTCCCCAATGAGTTCTGCTTACAGATTGGTCTGGTTTTATGCCTCCACTCTTTTCAGCAGGGCCCAATAATAGTTTGCTCTCTTTCAATATGGCTGTGACATTACTTGTCCTCTGTTCGCATAGTCTTTTTTAACTTTTTCATTGCCCTTTTGAGATTTTGGCTCTAAGCCTTCACAAACAAATTGTGCAATGTGCCTGGAATCAAGGAAGAAAGTACTGCATAACTATTAAGTTAAATATTGTCTCCTAGCCCTTATATATTTTATCTATTGCCTTTCTGGTTATTTCCCAACCACCTGCTACTAAGTTAAATAGATATGGTCAAATACAACTTATTCAAACATCCTGTGGTAAGCATTTGTAAATTATTACAGAAAAATTTCCTGCCTTCCAAAGAAAGGAAGATGCAAATTCACAACTCGTGGAGACCTAACCTACGATAGTGTGTGCCGGTCTCCATTGTCCTGCCAAGCTGCAGGGAGATTGTGAGTTCCAGGCACCCACAGAGTTTGTACCTGGCTTGGGAATCTCCTTCATTCCTTAAAAGCTCCTCCTGTCTCCATAATAGTTTCTGAGCCAGATTTCATGTCTCTTTTTGCTTATACTGATTAGCTGCCTTTGATAGAGGACTTGCAAAATCTACTTTTCTTCATTTTGCTGTCTTCTACATTTCAAACAGCATTCCACCACAAGAACTGTACTTTTGCTGCACTTTCCTTCACATTCACCTGCCTCTTAATTAATCTGAGCTTCCACACAAGCTGCTGAACCACCCCTTCCCACAGATATTTTAGGAGTTGGTGGCAAGAGGTCCCTTTTCTTTCTGCTCTCTGGTGCTCTTTTTCAGGCCTTGCCTACACATACGCCTTTGACTTCTCCTCCTCTTTTCTTCACATGGTACACATCTATTTCCAGACTTTCAGAGACCTGCAAGATGCTCATGGGGGGATGTTGGAGGTGCATGGAAGAGCTAGGCAGTTCTCCACTGTCATGGAGGCATCCCAAAGTCAATTTAGGCAGACAATAAGCTGCAAACAGGCTTCATTCTAGCCTGAACTGTTTAGCTGTGGAGGGGTTTTGATAGATAAAGATTTGTTGCTGAATTAGTCAGGCTCAAAGGAACCTCAAGGCCACTTCGAGAAGCTGAGAACAGAATCTGCTGTGAGAACGAGGGGCGTTCCTCAATCAGCGGGGTCCTGGCGTGGCGTGAATCATCGGACGTATCATCAGTGAGACTCCAGCGCATGGACAGCCCATGGTACTCATTTAGCAAATCTATGCTTGGAGCGTGGACGCATGATTAGAATATAGTTGCATATATAAGGAGGCTGGTTTCTGTAATAAATGGCTTTAGCGTAATTCACATTGAATCGACTTGTTTTGCTGAGTCCTTATTTCGCTCCAACATTTAGCAAATAAACCAACTAGAAACAAGGTTTATCCAAAATTATTCAGCACTCCGGCAACATTTAATAAACTGCAGGTTTGATATACCCGTTCACGGTATTATTGCTGCACGACCACATGAGGATAATGAGAATCCACAGCATGCACACACTCACAAAACCAGAGGCCTCTTTCACTCACGGGTGCCCAGAAGAAATAATCACTTGCCCTGGGGTGGGCAAGGGCTCACTCAAGGATATATCCAGAAGAAAGTCACTCGAAAGGGGTCTGCAGTGGGGGTCCCGTTTTACAGCCTGGTCAGATCTGGCTGTGGGCATTACAAGCATGGTCGTCTAGAAGCTTCTCAGCTTCTCCAGGCCTGGGCACCTCCTTGGCTGAGGACGCTGCCCGCTGACTGAGGGTCCCACCCCTCCTGTTCCCCCAGCTGGGGGATGGTGGAGGGTGTGAACATGAGGAGTCACCCTGCCCTGGGGTGGGAGGACATGACTGTCAGCACAGCGAGGCACAAAAGGTGGTAAAGGGCCATCAACTGTCCTACTGAAAGCTCCAGATCTCATCAGGGGAGGGGGCATGCAACTGCCACACACCCACAAACAAATTTCAAGGGTGTGTGTGGACACTGGAGCTCTCCCCTCTAACTTCATCATTGAGAAGGATCACAGTTTGCCATTTTGGCTGCTATGTATTTAGAAGATATCAGACTAGTGCCTTGGCGTATGGGAATAACAGAGAATGTGGACCACTGGAAAGTGCTTTGTCATCACGTATCATGGCATTAGAATTAAGTGTAAGGACATTGAAGAAAATGTTAAGCCCTCAATTCAGAATGGGCCAACCTTGACAGTATTGGGATTAGAAGTCAAACTCAAGTTTCATGACTCAGCCATACACACATCCTGAACTTCAAATGCTGCAGCAGCCGATGGCCACATCTCTGCATGAGCAGTTGCTTTCCCCCTTTCATTCTCTCTAACAACAACAATTTGCCAAACAATTTGTAGGTTACAGCCAAGTATGGGGAAATGACAGGAAGGAGGACCCAGAGCAGCTGCTGCTTCAGAGAGAAGGGAAGAGGTTGAGCTGCTGCTGTCCTATGAGAGGGCCAGGATGAGCCACCAGATATTCCCATTCTCACCAGCAGGGAAAACAGCATCAACAGGACCTGCATTAGGCTATGGTAGGCAGGAAAATTCAGCCTCTTACATGAAAATTGGTCCAAATCACACACAAGAAAATGCAAAGTTCAGAGGAGACCATCCCCAGGAAGGCATTTTACTCTCTCAAGAAACCTAACGGAACTTGCCACTATTCCTTGTTCATGCCACGGAAATGTCAAGTGGTATTATTTTAGTACAAACTTGAAGCCATTATTCTGACGAATGTTCTAGTGTAAGATAAAGATAGTTTCTAAAACTTGTACCTTTCCCATCATTTATTTATTAAACTATTTTTAAAGTTGCAGCTAATTCATAAAATGCCCTTTTATTTTTATTGTGTTTAATACTAATTGATATATGTATACTGAATTACAAAATATGGTTTCATTTTAGTAAATAAATAAATCATTAGTTTAGTGAATTATGTCTACAATTAAAAAAAAAAACACAAACAAACATTCTGAGGATTCAGACCAACCTGTAAATAGAATATAGTTATATGTAATTCAAAAGCAATAACAACACCATAATTTAAATTATACCTTTTATTTTAAATGTATTTGAGTCTTCTCTGAATTTCTTCTTCATAGCACTGAAGACACTTTTCTAGTCCTAGAAAGTATTAACAACATCAGCAATAATAGTGTTTTTCTCACTGATACAACTGGTATTGAACGCAAAACAAAACAAAAAGAAACTAATTTCAGAAAAGAAAAAATGATCTAAAAGTTTGTCAATATGGCATATAAAATTTCATATTTTAATCTTCTGTTTTGAATTGCTATTGGCAAAACTTAAACATTCCTTGAAACATCAGACTTAGAGCATTTGAAAATCATATGGTTTTTGTCATGCCACTCAGTTAATCCTTAACATCACTATTCTCTTGGCAAACATTTTTCTACTTTGGCTGCAGACAAGGGGCAACCAAAACAATTTAGAGTAATTTTAAAACAATTTTATGTTCTTCCAGTAATGAAACCATCTCAGTGTAGGTTAGTGTTCAGGACAAACTTAATGCCTGGCGATTGTTGTAATTTATGAAAATTGCTCATTCCCTGAGGTCATTTTTGCAACCAAGGATTGCTGGAGTTCAGAAATGAGTCAGAAATAACCTCTTTTGTCTCTGCAGAAAACTGAAAGCACATGTTATTTACAAAGGTGGTACTCCTCAAGAGATCAAATGGGTTTACAACAACTTTTCCTTGTGGAAAAGGTAAAAATCTATCATAAGCGTGTAAGCATCCATATTCTCTAAATACACATCTTACCATGACAGCTACAATACAAAAATGAAACATGAAAATTACTTGCGACATTCTCTTTTTCTTCTCTATGCACAGTTTTTGCTTGTACAGTGTGTCTCCCTGTGCCTCTCAGTCTTTTGACTGTGAGGGTATTACACTGTTATTACACTGGTGGTGTATTACAGAGAACATAATACAATTTTATCACTTTCAAAGTCCCTTTCCTCCTCTCAGTTTTGATTTTTGACCTATAATCTTGAATTTATAGAAATCAATGCTTTAAACAAATAAATGAAAATCTAATTATGCAGACAATATTAAATGGTTTAGTTGAACCGTTCTTTTTTTTTTTTTTTTTAATACAGATTTTATCCTTCACAGACACGGATGAATGGATAAGGTTGAGGGCTTTATTGAAATACTTTTTTGTATCCAACTGGAATTAAGTCTGCAGACTGGTTTTGATTGTCAGTTCAACAACACTGGAAAGACTGTTCTTTGTGGGGTGAAGTCTGTAGTGTAGAAGAGCTCATATGAAACATGGAAGCTACTGGATTCAGAAACTGAGAAAACTGTGAACTGGGAAAGGTATATTACATATAATGCTAATATTAACAGTTATCAACTACCTTATCTTTTTCTCTCTTCTTAAGCTTCATTGTGACCCTGACTGATTCAGCTACATATGAAATCTATAAGACACTTACTGATGACTTGTTGTCAGAGCTTCAGCAAACCTTCAAAGAGCAGAGCTCTTTTGTCTCTCATTGATTCAAGGGATTTGAATTTCTAGACAATTCTGTCAAAGTACTGTCAGACATATTAATGTAATTTCTTTTGTTTAAATCCCGATGGTTTCAGTGTCAGGTCTCAGCTGACACATATGAAAGCATTAACTTTTAATTATAGGTCAAGATCCATTAAAGAAGCTGAGACATGTCTGAACTGCTGCAACCTGTGTCTCATCTTTCTGTTCACTAAACGTCTCTGTGACAGTACTATTACTTCATTGCTTTTTCTGCTGATTGTCAGTTGCCTGTTAATATAAAATTAAAGGTAAATAGTACTGGTATACAGCATAGTAATCTACTAAAAATTTAAGCCAGAGAACATTGAATATAAAGGCAAGCAGCAAATACAAAGTTAGAACACTGTATACTGATAGGGAGCTTCACTTCGATTTTCACAGAATAAATGGTATTTTACACTCCACACCATTCAGGCCTCAATGTCTTTTCTGGCAAGCCA
Source organism: Columba livia (assembly GCF_036013475.1). Lineage (NCBI taxonomy): Eukaryota > Metazoa > Chordata > Aves > Columbiformes > Columbidae > Columba > Columba livia. Next base: position 100,767,613 of record NC_088602.1, on the reverse strand, counting down.
AGATGTTGCTTTTGTGAATCGTTCCTAAGTCACTTATAACCAGGTCACTGCAACACTGACAAGAAAACAGCACCTTTGAAGTCAGGTAAGGATTATTAATTTGCTGTGAATTTTCTGAGCAGCTTTATCCTCTTCCCATAAGCATCCATGAAAAATCATAGAGGAGAAAATGAAGGTACTAATCAGAAACCAAAAAAAATAATCTAACGAGCCCTTCAGTTTCAGAGGAAGGACCAAAAATTAGTTAGCACTAATTCTAGACAGCACAAAAAACACAACTTAGCCTTAGTTTTTAATGTGGAACGTCAGGCGTTTAGGGTTCCTGAAACACATTTACCAGAGAGTGTGACATCTGAGCACACCCAAAGTCCCAGACCTCTGGGAAGCAAGACCCACCACCTCACGCAGCCACCCCTGAAGACACAGTAAAGGGGAAAATCATCACTTTATTCGCTATTTTTAGCTCTCCATCAAAGACCCTAATTGGCGTGGCGGAAGTGGGGGGAATAGTCCCCCGCCACAAGAAAGGCTGCACTTATGTGTACAAACAAACTGAGATAAACTTTAGGACTGGAAACGTGTGGGGGCCGTTTCGATCGGGCAGCAATGAAGCAACTGCCGCCGAGCCCGCCTTCCCGACCGTTAACAGGGTCTTTTGGGCTCGGGGCGACGGCCGAGGGGAGGTCCCCACGGGGGTGGCGGGAGGGGTCACCCTGCACCGGAGAAGGGGCCGGCCCCAGGCCAGCTCGGAAAGCGAGCCTCCCCTGCGGGCCCCTCGCAGGTGAAGGGAAGCGAGGGAACGAGGCGGAACGAGTGGCGGCGCGTTGCTCCGGGGTTTGCCCCGCTTCACGGCCGCCCTCTGCTCGCGGCCCCTGGCGGCCGGCACGGGCAGCCGCCTGCGGCGCATGCGCGGCGGCGTCGCCTGCTCCGCCGGGAGCGCACGGCAGAGTTCGGGGGCAGCGAGCGGGGTGGCGGCAGCGTTCGGCCACCTCCGCCGCCCACACACGGTCCGCCGGCAGATCTCCGTCTCAGGCGGCAGCGGTGAGTGCGGAGCAGCGCGGGCGGTTGGTCGGTCGGCACCTTTCCGCCGCGGGGGCTTCTGCCCCGTCCCGCGAGCGGAGCGGAGAGGCGCAGCGTGGCGGAGAGCTGTCCAGGGCGGGCCGGAGTGTCCCGGGAGCGGCGCGGGAAGCCGCGCGGTGGGGGAGGATCGCGGCTGGCAAGAAGGCGGTGACCCTCGCCTGCCTGTGGGGGCACCCATAGACACAGGCGCTGCCGCCCGCCGGGCGGGGCAGGAGCCCTCGGGGTGTCCCGGGGAGGTGGCTGCCTGGAGTGGGGCCGCCTGTGAGGGGACCGGGGGTGAGCGGGCGGGGTGGGGCGCGCTTGACGCTGCCCGGCGGCCGTGCGTGGGGCCGGGGTCCCGTGAGGGGGTGCGCCCCGTGTGGAGGTTCGCCCGGCGGGACGGTGGGGAGGCCCTCGAAGGGGAGAATGGGTGAAACGTACCCGGCCGCCCTCTCTCCTCCCTTTGCCGGGCTCCGGCGGCTGCTGGCGGAGCCGCCCGGAAAACTTCCCCCAAGGGGTTTTTGCCATTTCCAGTTAAGCCAGGGAAGAAAGTGTTTTGACTATATTTAACAAAGGAAAAATCCTGCGGACTTTCTTTTTCGAAAGAGGCTAATGGTTTTCTTCAAAACGGACAGCTAATAATTTTTTCTCTTAGGTTTTAAAAAGCACCACCACCAAACCAAAACCACAAAATAAAACCACAACCATCTGAAGCTTTCACAATCCTGTTAAAACTTTTTTCACTTTTGGCAGGGTCACCCAAAGACTCCATCTGTATTAGACCCACAGTAGCCACAGCAGTCACTGCTGCTGGAGCTTTAAGGTGCTGAGTATGGGCAGGTATGTTTAGGCTATGAACCTGATTCTCCAGGGGTCTGATGGACCTCTCCTGGGCCTAACATGGGCAAGAGAACAATTTATTCATATCCACAGGAAACAAGAGGGAGGCAGGGAGCGTCATCACAGTTGAAACTGGGGTTGAATGCTGCACTGTTGGAGGGGTGAAAGAGCAAGCAGTGGCTAGTCTTGTTGGCAACCAGACATAGAGGAATGGAGCCAGTGAGGAAAGGGAAGATGGCTGTAAGCAAATGAAGACACTTGAAAGAATCTCAGGTTTTCATAACCTCGTTGTCATAGATAAGACTGGGGAGATAAGAGGTACGGTTATGCATATGTTGGTGTTCTAGATTAAAATCAAGATCTTAAATTTATTATTACTATAGGCTGGTGCTGTCACTCAAAAAAGCCCTAGTTCTGCTTTTTCTGCAACCTTGCTGCTTGCTCATTGTCACCTTCTGTACCATCTTCTCCCCATGCTGACACTATTGTTTATACAGCAGTGGAGTGAAGTGGCATGGGGCATTACCCACAGATTTATACTAACATTTTAAACATTTTTTTTCTGATTAACCTAGTTAGTGTTCAGCTCTGGTTCTCTGCACTGCCATAGGGGTGCTTATGCTAGCTCAATGAAAGATGTGTGATGTGGAGAGAAAGACTTTATTTTTTTGTATATAAATTAATAGGTATCTGTGTAAAAGCACTGAGTTTTTTAATGTACGTATGTGTTTGTATACACTTAGGCACACACATGCCTTTGTAAAGGAATTGTGCAACTGTGATGTTGTGCATTCTGGGCCTTGTGTTGAACAGAGGGAGTGCCGTTGATAAAGCGGTTGTGGGGGAGGTTTACAAGTGCGAGAGGTGACTAGGAGTCTGAGTAGACATATCCAGTAAGGGTGAGTTTGTAAGAGTGGTTCTTGCTACACTAACAGGGTGAGATTAGAGGCCAGAGAAGAGGGGATGGGGAATTTCTGTGTGAGAGTACTGCGTGGAAACAGAGGAGCAAGACTTTACACTCATCAGTTCAGCTGTCTCATTTCAATGTCTTTTAGGCAATAAAATTCTGTTTTCCAGAACAGATTAGGATAGAGTCTGGGATTCCTGAGCATCTTCATTTTCTCGGATTAGCAAATACGAGAAAATCCCCAGGCAAAACATGGATTAGCCCTTTCTCTGGCAGGTTCATCCAGAAATTTGCATCCAACTAGTGCTGCAAGATAGTGTATTAGCTCAAATGGCAAGGCATTGCATCTAGTTGTAACACCTGTAGCTGTTGAAATTATAACATGGTGGCATCAGTTTTCTTTTGTTAAAGTCGATAGTTACACATGCTTAAAATACTAATACTAACATGGTCATTTCCAGAAGCACTCATAAATCAAGAAGAGAGCACTGAAGTTATTTAGTTAGCTTTAATTCAGCCTCTTTGTACATCTAGACTGGACTACAGTTTTTTAGTAAGTAATAACACATTTTTCGTTGCATTAAAAAGTCCTGTTATATTCAAAGTATTAAGGAGATGAAGTATTTTGGTCTTATCCCCATTAATTTGGTTGTGTGACATCAAGATTTATTTTCTGAATGTGACTCAAATCTGTGTTCAGATTCTGCTTTGACTGTGGAATCATAAGTGTCCTTGTGTCTTCTCTTGTGCTTACCATTTTAATAACTCACTACTAGACAAATTCCTCCCTTAATTGACAAAACTCTGCTAAGACAAGGAAGTAATCATCTTCCTGCACCACATGAAAAATGAAAGATAAAACTGTGGAGACCAGATCTGGTCCAGGTAGGATCTGATTTTTTTCAGGGTATTGAGTTTCAGTGTCCTGGTTTATATTAAATGCACAGGTGCAAAAAATTGTTTTATTTTTTTTTTGTCTAAGCCTATGCTGCTTTTTAAAATCAAGCAATCAGATTTTGGGACAGACACCCCTAAAATAAAATGCATGTAGTAGCGTTCACATTTAAACAATATTTTTAAGTAATTTATGTAGTGTGTCGAGGGTTAAAGATTGCGGGGTGACAATAAAACCCTGGCAGATGTATTGTTAACCCCCTCTCCCCCTCCCACACTTCCCCCTCCCTCTCCCCCCTTTTTCACTAAGGAGAGGCGATTGGGAGGAAAAGAAGCACAGAGTGAAGAGAGTTGGAAAAAATTGAAGATGTTTTACTAATGCTACTAATAAGAATAGAGAAAATAATACAAAATATACAAAACCAATCTTGAAAGTCTCAGCAACTGCAGAGCCGGCAACCAAAGTCCTGGATTAGACTCTGCAGCCAATCGGAGCTGGATTCAGTCTGTCACTAGGCCTCAGTTCGCAGGGACGACTAGCAAGGTCCTCTCCTAATTGTCGGCCATAAGCAGAAGGGAAAAGGGAAAAGCAAAAAGCACACGAGATCCTCGTGATCTCCCACTTTTATATGAAGTATTCACGTGAATGGAATGTTATACACAGTTGGTCAGTTTCTTGGTCTCTTGTTTCTCGTCGCCCCTCTCGCGAGATGTCCATCTGTGCTTATCAATAAGTTTGCATTCCATTGCTAGGTTTACCAAAACATGTGTCTGGTTCTCCAGGAAAATGCAGTTAATATGAAGGCTTTAGCTGACAGGAAAAAATCACTGAAAGAGAAACTTGTTTTTAGCAAAACCAGGACAAGTGTCTTGAATGAATTCTGTGGCAAAAGCAGGGGTAAAATATACTTTAGGACAGTGCTAAGTTATTTTAGACTACAGTATTGTGAACCATTTTTGTTGGCTGTGTCATCTTAAACGGGTCACTTTTCCTGTGATCCTCTTGCCCATCATTTTGTCCTGCCTATCCCTGTGACCTCCTTCATTTGTGAAAGCATAATCATTTCCATATCCACCTCATGAGGTGGATCACAGAATTAATCAGGTTGAAAAACAAGTCTATATCTGACTTTTGACTCTTACCTGGCTCTTGTAAACAGTTGGATGGGGGGGGAACAAGAGATTCAGTTGGTACCACTTAACCCCCAGTATGAGTGCTTGGAAAAATCTAAGCCGTTTTGCCCCTCCACTTTCCTCCTCCATTAATCCCATAAATCTTATATGCTTCATTTCTTCCCGTTTACTCAACAAATGACACCAGGGACCTATAGGCAAGAATTTTCTTTTGTTGCACCATCCTGTTAAGAGCTCTTGCTTTCAGTTTCTCACCTCAATTCTGAACTTCTCTGCTGCTTTTCATCATGCCCTTACACAAATTTCTATCAGCTATGTTTCCAGGATACTGTCTTTCTTTTGTTCGTGTTTCTGTAATGTCTTTTTTTTTCCTTCAGCCTCCACAGACAATCGACTTTCTTTCCCACATCCCTTGCTTCCTCTCCTCTTCCACATTATAAACAAAAGCACTTGCAATGTTCAGTAGAGAACAATACAGAATGGGCCAGGGAGTGGATTAAATGACCTAATGTCTAATATCTGTTCTCCTGCCAGCTATTTTTGTTTGAGTTCAGATGTCGATAACTATTTGACCTTTTAAAATCTAATCTGACAATACCCAGCCCTTTCCTTGTTTACCTTTGGTTTGTTTACTGATTTTTGTGAAGTAAAATTTGATACACATTTGTGAGGTCTGAAATACGCTTAATCCATTTTCTTGTTGCCAGCGTTTTGATGGTACTGATTATCAGGTGATCTGTGTTTTAGTCAAGGTTGCTGAACACCATTATTAAAATAGCTACATTTCAAAAGCGAAGCCTGTCTTCCTCCTGGAAGTTGAAGAAATTACATGCTAACTACCTAAAATCACACTGTGTGTTTTGCTTTGCTAAGGAAACACGTTTGTTGAAAGGTATTTTATGCATATCTCAGGCTATTGCTTATTTTTAGTGACAGATATTTTACATAATGATTAACTTTTATCCGAAGTTACACATCTGTTCAAAAATACACTTGTAAAATCTGACAAGAAACATATTTACACAGCCCAACACATTGGAGTTAGCATCCAGGGCTAAGACTCCTGGACAATATAGTAGCACAAGAAGTGTTGCCTGTTTTTAAACTAAGAATGCTGCTTTGTGTCTTTTTTTTTTTTTTGGTCTTTTTTTTTTTGTCTTTTTTTTTTCTTTGGTCTTTTTTTTTTTTTTTTTTCCTTGAGGAAGAGACAAGCTATCCCGCAGTTGCATCTTGAAAGTTTGAGCTCACTCGCATTTTACACACTACATTCTACTGTGTATCTGCTCAGGGGAGTGCTTCTTTTAAAGCATTTGATTCAACCTTCTCATATTGCTTCTGGAATGATGTTCATTGAAAGTTGGCACCTTAGGTTTTGAGATCATGTACCCAACATACTTTCAGTTTTTCAACGCAGTGGTCAGTTTGGACCAATATGATTAGTCCAACAGTGGTCAGATTAAATGGCACTAAAATCCAGAGAGGGACTATGTGAAAGGTGGTATTGCAGTAGTTTATCATAGATAAAACTTAATCCTGGCGAAGTATGTTTGCCCGAACTCTAGGGTAGGTGAGATTTTGTTTACACCAAGGTGTTATACCCTATTGTTGTAATTCTGGATGTTCCAGTTTTGCTGAGCTCTTTGTTTTCCTATAGTATAAGAATGAATGCTGTGGACTGGTTTCAAGATTCAATTTACAGCAATTAATCATTAAATCCCTATTGCTGAATTAACTGTTTAATATAACTGTCTAAAATGTAATATTTATTATAATTAGCCGTATTTCTAAATGTCTACTACTTAGCATTGAAGAATGATTCCTTTTTGGCTCAAAGTGTGAATTTGTTAGCTTGCTAGTGAGAGACAGTTTGAGGGAATGCTACCAGGAAAATTCTGAAATAGTGGCTTCATCAGATGCGTGAACTTTTGCACCTCCCTGTACCTTCAGGTTTATCAGTGTGCTGTTTACTGACCTTATGAGTATTCAGCTTTGATTTGCAGAGTATTTCTCTTCGAACTATTTGCTAAATAAAGCTGGGATGAGAAGCAACTTTCTGTTTATCTTTTTGTCTCTAGTCTTTGTTCTCGTGGCTATAGGAAAGGGTTGCATGAGGTCTCAACATAATTATTAGCAGACTCTCTTGCTTGTCTTCCTATAGATTTCCCCTGTGGCAGCTGAAATTAGAACAGTCCGTGACATTTTATTTCAGCACTGCTGAGCAGTTCTGAGTATCAGAAATGAAACAGTTCACTGTACTATTTTCTGTTTGCTGTTGTTGGTTATCAGATCTGCAGGCAGCAGCAAAATAAAGGCATGGCTTAGTCTGGAAAACTGAGTGTGTGACTTTGTAAGCAGCTTAGCTGATCTAAGCTTGCCCTGCTGCCTGAAAACAGGAGTTCTTGCTTTTCCCCTCCATCCTTGCTGTGTTTTGCATTCTGACTGCTTCCCTTGTGCTGGCGGTAGTGCTGTTAATGCTGTAAGGTCAACTGAACTGGGGAGCTGATATGTTTTAAAATTAAACCAGTCAAACTAAAAGTAGGCATACTGATAACCACACAAAAGGCTTTCCACTTCGCTACCTCTGGCCAGCCTTAGGGGGGGGCTACCAGCAGACCTTGTGTTGAGACAAGAGAGGGAGTGGGACTATGACTGTGTGGGGGGACTGCCTGCTCAGACAGCACCTTAGCTGGGATGGATTTAAGTGTTGACTCTGAAACTCTCCATGAAGCAGCAGTGTATCGGTATCTTCCTCTGCTGACATCTTTAAAGGACAGCAGCAAACTGCTCAAGGAGGAGGAGGATAGAAGGAAGTCCCTCAAGAGAGCCAAGAACCTGGTGAACCTTAGCGTCAGACTCAGAAAGGTGAACAAATTCATCTTTTATGGAAAGGCCACTTATGACGAACTGTAAAGAGCCACACTACAAACTCATGAGATCTACAGTTGTCTCAGAAAAATTGAAGCGTCAAAGGACTTTCGCTGTGGCCATTATTTGATCAAACCTTTGCCAAGCATTCCTAAAGTTTTCATCTAACTTAAAGAAAGAAATTTATTACAGTGAGAAGTATATATTCATTGGAACAACCTCCCCAGGGATATGGCAATGTTTCCGTCACTGCACGTGTTCAAGATGCAATTGGACAGGGTGCTAGATAACCTCATCTGGGCTCCCTTTCCTGGGAAAGGTTGGACCAGATGATCTTTTGATGTTCCTTCCAACCTGTGTTGCCCAATGGTTCTGTGGTTTTTTTATTTTTTTTTTCCTGGGTGGGAGGATGGTTGATGTGATCTACGCCTGAAATAAAAAAGGTAGAGATGCACCTACTGGTGGGCAGCCTGTCTAGGAAGGTTCTCCAATGATTTCTTCAATGTATTACGTATGTAAATAAATATAACAGAATTACCAGATTTTAAAAATGTCAGCAGTGTATTTGTTTGCACTAGAAGACTCCTCCTTCACATTATTAATTGCTAGAGTAGGTGTACAGTTTCTTGGGAACTCGGGGGGAAACACCCTTTAAATCTTCCAAGAAGAAATGTTAGATACTGTAGAGGATCTTCCAGTTGTGAATAAAGTTTTCAAAAATTAACTTCATTTAAATTATGTATATGCTTTTGACACAACTAAGATCAATTATATCTTCAAATATGATTAATTGCACACAAATTTGATACATTAATTTGACATGTCAGTGTTAGGAACCTCAGTATGTGTAAAATTTTTCTTGCTTTAAATCTTTAAAAACTGATTTCTAAAGCTAAAATCCTTCTGAATTGTTTTTGTTATACACTTTTTTGTATTTCCTACTCACAAGCAGAATGGGTATTATCCTAAACCAGTAGGAGAGCATCAGTAGAATTATTGTTTTAGTTTTGGGAGGTCCTCTAGTGTTTTCACAGTGCTGGAAAGTGTGCAGAACTCTTTGTAAGGATGCCCTGATACTGGTAGTTTTGTGACTGCTGAAACTCGTGCAGCATCATTCCCTATGGATTTATGCTGTGTGGTTGATCATTTATAAGCTGTGACTTAAAGGTTTATTTATTTCTTCATAAATGACAAATTTGAATTAGGTGTTAATTTTTCTTCCAGTCTTTTCTTGAGTTACAATGTGTGACAGTTACAATGTTCAGAATGCCTTCATCCGCTATACTGTTGGGTTTGCTTTAGGCAAACTTACATGAATTTAAGGTTTTCTGTTGTTCTGTAGTAGTTGATTGGAAAGGACCAATAAGTAAAATTGTTGGACTAGAGGACATAAGGAGACCCCAGGTAGACACTAAGCCTTTTTACTGAAGGAAAAAAACCTCAAAATAGGAAAACTGTGTTCACACCCTTTGAAAAGAAATACTGTTGAAGTTTTCAATTTTTGCATTTCTAGTAATTCTTACAGAATGGTACTCATTTAAAATAAACATTGATACTTGATTTCAATCTTATTGAACCAAATGTAATTTATGCTATTGAGACTACAAGGTAAATAAGGAAGGATGCAAAACTAGTTGCCTGCCAGGTTGGTTTGGGTGGCCCATACAGTCTAGGAAGCTCATCCTTCCTTTCGTGGAGACCAAAGGCCTGAAGGAGGAGAGGGAGGTCAGTGAGAGAGGTACAAAGCCATAATGCAGAGCACAGAACTGCATCAGCCCACATCTAGGGCTCCGATCCTTGGTGAAGGATGGGTAGCAGTGGTAAGAAGGGAAGAGAAATTCCTTGACTCCTCCTCAAGGCTGAAGCCCAAACATCATGCTTTATTATACTCCAGATGTGTAAATCAGCTGACGTACTTTCGTGTGTAGTTTCGTTCAAATCCTACTTAGAAAAAATAAGTGTAAGGCAGTAAAAAAAGACAGGCATGATGTGTGCATCTTCATGTATTTGCAAATTCAGGTAAAGCTGATACGAGGGGAAATGGGCATGGGTGTTTTGAGAGAAGGAAACAGCAGTATTTAAAAAACTCTTCTTTTTTTTTTTTCCTGATTTGTAGGGCTGTTTAGCCTTCTGTTTTACTGAGAAGTATGACTGCAGCTGTTCTGTGGGTTCTGGTGGTGTACACCTTTCTCTGTGCTCTCTTGATGTGATTTCCCAGTGTGACAGAAAATTTCATAAAGATTTGTAAAGGGGTTGTGCCTCATTATCTTTTCCCTAGTTACCATGAAATTCAGTGAGATGAAATATGTATTTATGACTTTTCCATCACTTCTATGCAGTTTGCTATTTGGTTGACTGGAAAATCCCATTAAAACATGCTTTGAAATGCTGTCATATGTGCCTTGCTTCAGGGGAAGGCAGGCAGGGTGGAAACTTGTATTAAAACATGCTGACGGTGCGTAAATATTTGGAAGAGAAGACTTTGTTTGCACATTCCTCTAGCTTAATTTAGCACTTCACAACGATATTCCTTTTTATTATTTTCTGGCTATTTTTTCTAAATTAGATGAGGTATAAGACATGCATGTGCCAAACAAGTACTAAATATTATTTCTCTACAGAGCAGAATATTTGCCTCACCTTTGCCGCATCACAGGAAAGCAAAATAAACTTTATGAAGTAGTAGGCTTACGTTTGTTATAACATCATTGCATGCAAAACAAAGATGCCAATGTGAAATTATCCTGATTTCTTTTGGCTACAGAAATGCACATTCTGAGACCTAGAATCTTTCTGGGTTTTTTGTTTGGTGGGTTTTGGTTTTGTTGTTGTTTGGTTTTTTGTTTTTGATATTTTGTTTTTTTTTTTTTTTTTTTAATAGCAGCTTGAAAAATACTGGTAGTTTAGAGGGAAGCAGATTTTTAAAAATAGCTACTGCTCCTTGCCCTTCACAGTATTGTAAAAATTTCAAGAAAAACTTCAGTGCATTGAGGATATTTTTCAAATATATGGAACTGTCAGGTCTCTTTTTCTGTGAAAAGAGGAGACTTGAATATTGGATACAGACTGATGCAGTTGGAGGCTGAATTTTGCACAGCCAGTTTGTATTATTGTGAAGTCCATGAGGGTATTATTTGTGATATTTCAGTCATGGTTTTGCTGTGGAAGAAAGTATCTGTGAGAGATTCAAAGTAGGAAAAATAGTACATTTTCAGCTTTGATCTTGTGACCTTTTGAGTTGACAAACATTGTACCTGCAATGGAATTATATTCTTGTGAAGTGACTGTGCCCTTACACTCTTGCTTAAACCTTCCCTCTTACAGACATGATCTAAACTGCAAAGTGAAAATTGGCTTGTTTGTTATTTATAAAACACATGCAAATGTTTCATTTGTATGACAACAGGGGAGCAAAATAGGGGAGAAAAAAATGAGTGCACATTCAAAGCTGCTTCTAGTTTGTGGAGGCTGTGAGTGAAAACACTCTGCAAAGAAAACAAGTCTGCAGCAATTCTGATCGAGTTGATGTGGGGTTTTTTTGTGTGTTTGTTTTTTGTTTTTTTAAAAAAAGAATTAGCAGATTCATTGCCTGTTCTATTTTACTGTATTCTTTTAGATACATAGTAGCTATTCAATAAGCAGCTATCACTTTACAAGTATAAAAGAATTTATCAATACATTATTTAAAACTTCAGCCACCTGTAAATGCAAGGCAGGACGGTCATAATGTAGTTTCCTTGGCTTATTGTGTATTGACTTTGTGTGTTACTTTATTATTTTAGAAACTGATTACATTTAAGAGAGGAAGTTATTGACAATATACATAATGGTGATCATAAACTGGATGTTAACTTTGTAGTCTGTAATTGCAAGCTTCCACTCTTTAGGTATGGGTGTTGGGGGGAATGTGCTTTTTGGTTTTACGGAGTTTTTGGGGGGCATGGAGGTTGGCTAGGTTGTCTCCTAGTTCACAGATTAAGTATATATGTCTCTTTTTTTTCTGGTATTTCTGAGCAAACACTCTGGTATTATATTTCAGGTTTTTAGCTCTTACATTGGGCCCTGTGGTATCCTGTGTATTATCCATGTTTAACTTCCATAGTAAGAACACAGTGTTTGAAGACATGAGGCAAGCATGTAGACTACTTCAGAAATCTCACAGTGGTGAAGGTTTTTTTTGTTTCTTTGATTTCATGGTTTTGTTTTCCCTGAGGGAGAGCCTCAGGTTACTTCTGGTTTTTGTCAACTTATTTGTCAAAGTAGTTTTGTAGCTCTGCAGGAAGTTTTGCCAGACACCCCATAACAACCATTGGTTCTTTGCTGAGGGGTCGTTTATCTAGAGCTTCCTTCCTTACAGATCCTTACTGCCTTGAGTGTAGTCAAACAGTACGCCTTGGGTGTATCTGCAGTAGCATTTCGGTTCAGATTAGGAGTATGCTTTGGAAGCAAAACTCTTAATTGTCACTGTGCTTTGGTTTACGTTCAGAATAATTTCAAAGCACTCAGATTGAATCACTTTTGGATGAAAGTGAAGCAGAACATGCACCCCAAGAACATATGTGTTGCAGTCCCACTGCTGCACAGTGTTCAGGTCATGGAATCAAATGAGAGCTGCCCCAAAGTAAAATTCTCAGTGGGTGTGTTGTGTTAATGTTGGGTCCTCAGCACTGTTTTGTTCTCCAGATTCACTCCTATTGCTCTGCATTCCTGGCTAATGTGAGTATAGTCATGGACAGAGATAAACATAATGCACTTAGAGGATATTATTCATGACTACTGTACTTGCTTCAGACAGAGTCCAGCTATTCAAACCTAAGTGAGAATAGATAATATCAAAGTAGCTGACAACTTGAGTGTGATTTGGAAGCTGACACTTAAACAATAATTAGGTCAGTGAGCAGGAGAGCTATAATGAAGCTGTTTTTCTGTTTCTTGCTTTTTCCTACTTCATTAGTCTGAGTTCTCCTCCATTCTCCAAAATGCTTATTCTTGTGAGGCAGTCACTAATCCAAATCAGGACAATACTGTCACTCCTCTTACGTGCTGGCTGCACTCTATTCTGATCTCTTCAAGTTTTTTTTTAATTACCAGCTTGCAAAGCTCTGTACAGGCTGTGGCTGGTCCTGAGCATGGTGAATGCTTTCTGACTTTCTACTTTCTGCCAGTGAAAATGAATAATTGTTTACAGTTGCCAAAGGTGCCGTGCCTCCTGAGATACCGATGCAATTGGCAAACCCCATCTTCACTTCAGTGAGAACATTAGTGGGTTTTCTCTGTTCTTCGTGGTCTGTGTCACATTTCCTTAAAAGGTGTTGAGGGGGGAACAGAAAGTAGAATGGGTAAGTAAAGCAGTATCATTAGTTTTATGTCCAAACAAAATGAGGATAAAAACACATCCTACTGTGAAAGCTTTATTTAAGTGTTCACTGTTCCCACTTGAAAAGGAAGGAGAGGAATTCCCAAAGTATAGGGTTATTGTAACCTAAAGCAATATCTTTTAACAGTAGTTTACAGGAGGCTGAAGCTCTGTAGGCTGCTCAGAAATGCATCATCTCTTGAGGATTTGTGCAATTCTGGTTTCAATATAGATCATTACTTAAGCATTCAATTGTGCCTCCCAGGAGCTGGCCCAAATGATTCCCATGTGCTTCATAACAATGAAACCCACCCAAATTCTCCCTCGCTAAAGGGAGAGCATTGTTACCTCTTCCAGGTGTCCTACTCACCAAAATGGATTAAGAGATTGTTCCTGTCTGGTTTTGAAGGGGAACAGAAAGAAGAGATCTTACATCGCTCCTCCTTTGAAGTAGAGAAGCCTGAAAGTAACCAGAGAATAACCAACCAGAATATTGTTGCAGCTTTAAAAACAACAAAACCCACAAAGTACAGAAGGGATGGCAAAGTTGAGGCAGAAGTTTAGGGTTCAGTGTCAGCCAGCTGAAGTTCTGTCCAGCTACATTCCCGAGGAACCCCCTTCTCTCTGCTAACAGGGCGGTGTTCAATAGTTGTACTCAGTGTGCTTGTCCTGTGAGTAATTATTTATTTTGCTGGTTTAAGACATAATGGCAATCCACTAAGTACAGGTTTCCCTTAGTGATCTGGTCTTTGTTTTTGGGTCCATGGGTAATCAAAATTAATGATAATGTTTTATAATGCTGTGATTGGATAGTATCTACAATGCAGAGATTTTTTTTTTTTTCAGTTCTCTGTTTCACTCTTAGCCTTTTGCTGTGTAGTCTCAGGTGGGACAAATCTTTTGTATCCTTTTTTGGTAGTTTCAAAGTGTTCCACCCCTCTTTATTCTCACCCAAATTCCCTGGAAACCTTGCTTTTCCAAGCTAACTGAAATTAATAAATACAGGCTTCTCACATATGGACTTCTCAACCATGGACTTTCTGTTCAGAGAAAAGTCAGTGTAGTTGTCCAGCATTTCAATACATGTAAATTCTTTTGTGCACTTTTCCTAGGGAAAAAGTTACTTTGAAACAGATTATAGTGAGTAAAATTGTAGTCTTCTCTAACATTTTTTCCAAGGATGTAAAAGACTCGTTTGGTAGGCAATCAGGTAATTATTAACTGTCTTCCTGTGTAATTATTTAACATTTTAATTTTTCCTCTAACAAACCTCCCACAGGAGTGTTTCAGTTGTTGCACTGCATGTGGTTTGGGGCTGAGGACTAGAAAAAGGGTGTTTATTTTTAGACTGAACATCTATTGATGTTTTAGTTAGCAGTGTCCCATGAATGTACCTGCTTTCATAAAAAGCTCCAGAAGAACCTAAATATTTATAACTTTAAAAAACTGTGTAGCTCTCTATGGCATCTGGTTGTAAATTGCATCCTGGTGGTATCATTAATTGTACAGAATACAAAACTAAAATACAACTGTATCCCATTAGAGTTGTATTGCAGAGTGAAAAAAGCGACTTCCCTCTTCCCTACCTGAACACCGTCCTGCATGTCCCTGCCCACCTGTGAAAGGAGCATGGTGGCCTTGCAGCATTTTAAGTCCATGATAGTGCAGCAAGGGAGAAACTGAGCAAGGGAAAATACTGCTGCTGCTTTATGTTATCGTTATTTTCTTGTAATCCCTTCCTGCAAGGGCTTGCTTTGTTCTTCATGTTTTGTCTCCCTAGAACACATGACAGTCAGTGAGTGAGAACAGTGAAGACAGTTTGATCTTGTGCGCCCTTCATCACATCCTCTGCCCTTTAATGGTACAAGCTGCACACAAGTTTCTATCAAACTTGTAGCCAGGAAATGTGCCAAGAAGAAGTGTACCTGCCAACCAAATATTGTTATCTTAACAAATGCAACAAAATCTTGCAGATATATTGTCTTGACCCAACATTTTTTAATGCTGAAATCAGTTAGCTTCCCAACTTAACAGACACACTGCACTGCTAGAATATGATTACCAGCTTTGGAAATGTGTATAAAATATTCTATGCTTTGTGCTTATACATAGTGAATACAAGGTTTGGGCACTTTCAGGATTGAGGAAAAAATATTTAGGTTAGTTGCGGAAAGAAACGCACAGCTTGGTTTGTTACTTCAATGTTAGTTCCTTAAACTGTCGTGCAAAATGTTTGTCCTCATTAAGACACTGGCCTTTGGTGGTGGTAAATAGAACAGACCTTGTCAGGTATGTCTCCAATGCTGTTTCAAATGCTTTAGAACACATTGTATTTCCCATTGAGTCATATTTTCTACTAAAAGTGGATGGTCGTTTTAGTTTTGGTTTGGTTGGCTTTTTGGTTGGTTTGGTGTGGGTTTTTTATTTTTGTTTGGTTGGGGGTTTGTTGTTGTTTATGTTTGGTTTATTTTGTGGTTTTTTTGATTGGTGGTGGTGATTTTTTACCATTATACTGACACCTAAGAAGGAAGTCAGAAAAGATCACTTATCAGCTTGCCACTGAACTCAGAATTTGACGCACAGCCTGGCTGTCAATGCCATGCTGCCCACCATGTTGTCACTTTTTTCAGAAGCAAATCTAAGGTGATGTATAACCTCTTGGAGAGTGTGAGTGGTAATACATAGAACACAGTGGAAGAGGGATTCCTGAAACAATAAATGTTGGTGTTACTAGTAATATACTATCTATGGGATTTTTTTTGTTCTTGCATTTGTGTATATATATATGACAAACATTGCTCTGACACCAAAGGACCATCCTAGCTTTCAGCAAGGTTCATGAAGACTTAAAAGCAGAAAAATAAATAAAGAATCGGGTAGAGGAATAAATGAGTCAGTAGCAAGTCAAGATGTTCCTGTAGTGTTGCCAGCCTTCTTCGGTTTTATTAGCTGGTTTATGAAGGTAAAAAAAAGTATGTACTTGTCTGTGCTTGGTCCCTTCTTTCAAACAAGCTTTAAACTGTTTAGTCAGTTTGAACCGACTGTTGGAGAGTAGAGGACCAAAACGTAATTAACTTACTTCCCTTTAGGGAAAGGGACAGTTAAGTAGAAGGCAAAGACCCAAGTTGTTCCTGCGCAGTGGGCGAGTCTGTTCTGTGAGTGTAATGGCCATGTAGTGGCAGGGTGACCATTGCTGGTGTCCTCTATCAGCCTCCTGCCCAGTTAGTATTTGAGTGTTGTAGCTGGACACTAGCAATGTTTTGTGGGAGCTTGGAAATGAAAAGGTTTGGAGAGATATGGAGAGGGAAGGCAGGGGAGCACAAACCAACACACATTTGTAGGAAAGTAGACGTAATTAGTTCCAGGGAGATCTAAATATTTTTAACTGGTGTAAGAATCTGATGTAGATTGTTGAAGGGAAGTTTCTGTAGCGCAGCTCTGGAAAGCTGTATTTTGTAATGTCGGAAGGGTGAAGAGAAATGTAATTTGTGGGTTTTTTGCTAATTCAGCAAATCTTTATTGTGTCACTAGCTTATAATATACTTGCTTTAATTTCCACTGAAGAAAATAAAAGGTGTTTTCCCTTTTGTGCGGTGGTTTTTGTTTTTATTCTTCTCTTCCGTATTTCCCCTGCTTTCCCAGTCTGTGTATGTCATTATTCTGATGTTTATTCCCAAAGATCATGACGTAGCAATCACCTTGTGCCAGGTGCCGAGGCAGCGCTTGTGCCCCTGGGCAGTCTCGCACTCTGCTCCTGGTGGAGAATCTCCATAATATGGGGGAGGCACCTGAATCCCCATGTTTCCACCACAATTCCCAGTAGGCAGAGCTTGAAGATTTCTTCTGTGCAGATATTTGGGTTGTAACAGTGTGACTACACAGAAAATGACACTAATTTTATTCAAGAAACAAGTGGCAAAGGTGGTTTTGTCTTTGCACAGCATAGTCTGCTAAGAAAAATTTAGGCTAATAAAAGAGGTTATATATATATTCTGAAGACTTTGTTAAACCCTCTGCTCCTGTTACCCTATAATACTTAGTAATGAGAAGCTAAATACTAGGGTGATGAGATTTAAAAGTGCTTTAGTGTCTGTTGTTTATTCACATTTATTTGATGTACTTACTTGAAAATCGGTTTACTCCTCCATTTTACATGTCCTGTAGTCCCAGTCCTACAGTTTTGTTAGCAGACTGGGATGTCTTTATAGGAGTTCCATTAACTTCATCAGGAGTTACAAGTACAGCAGTTTGCTCTTGCATGATGAATTACAGTGTTGGACGGGTTGTGCTGGAAATGTTGACTTTCCCCCTTTGTGCATAGTTATCACTTTTTTACAGAGAGGTTTGCTTATAAGGTTTTGTTTATATGGAGAGTGAGGACATTAGTGTGGTATGACACGTTGATGTGTAACCTGGCCTTTGAAGTAGAATTAATGCTAACCTTTAAGAGTAGGTAATTTATTAGTAAAAAAACAAAACACCAACAACTTTTACCTCATGGTGTTCTACCAGCTTGGTTAGACAGCTTCACCTTTCTCGTACTTTGCTGAAAGCTTTTATTTTCTTAACTTTTTGTGTACTGGCAAAGACTTGGAGAAACTGAAAAGAGGTTAAAAGAACCCCACAAACTACTCTTCCTGCCTTCAGATGCAGTTCTTCTTGGCTCTATGCTTGGTGGGTGCACTGAGCTTCAGGCACTTTCTTGACTTAGAGCATCTCTTGTCTGTTCTCTTTCCAAGATGAACTAAACATAAGTTCTTGTAGGGCAGGTTGGTTTTCTCTCATGTATTGCAAGTTCCTTTGCCAAATCGCAGGTCTTGTTCTGCCCTTGAACTTTATACAGGCATCCTGTTTTAATCAGTAGCAGACTCTAAATTAATTTGATTGCGTTCATTGTGATTTCAAAAAATCTGATCCGTAGGTTAAAGATAATGGGTTGACTTGATCACTTCAGAGTCATTTTAAGTCTAAGATAAGGTATAAGTAATTGCAGTGGAGGATGTAATACCTTTCAAGTTCAGTTTGGTAAAACAGAGGTTGCAGATTTGTTTAAAATTATGCACACCTTCTGTTTCATGTTAGCATTTTTGCATGTTCTAAATATGGAAAGTTTTGAAAAAGGTTAAAATGTTCACCATTTCACAAAAGTCATCTTTTTTTTGGATAGTATTCGTATACTACTGAAATTAGTCTGCATGCGGTAGTGGAATAACTCAAATGAGGAATTAATGTTGGTCACAGGGTTTCCAGTACTGATACATTTGTAACAATATTTGAGAATCAAGAGAAACTTTTGCAAGTTCATCATAATTCACAGACTAAACAGGATGTTTTCCTCTTTTGTTTGCAGACTTGATATTTGCAAGTTCCCTGCCTTGACAGTAATCATCATGGATAGTGGTAAGTTTGTTAACTTAGTGATGAGTATGCATTCTCTATTATTCCCTTTGAAGTGGGCATTAACACATCCCAAAACTGTCCTCTTTTCAAAATCCCAATCAGCTTGCACAAAAAATGTCCTCTGCAATTGAATTGGTTTTGGTGTTACATATGATGCAGATCTTTGCCTACACTAAACTGAACTGGAATCATAATACTGTTCTGACAGAGGTATTATATGCAGACCATAATAACCATCACAGACTCATTTGTGGAGTACTTTAGTTTTAACTGCCCATAAGCTTGTCCCAGTAACTCCAGATTCTCGGAGCAGAAGTCACTTTTTGAGCTTTATAAGTAAATGCCAGAATCATTTTTCTCCCTTCTGCCCTATGCAAACCAAATAGTTTTATTAAGATCAGTTATAGAAAGATTCAAATTTATCAGTAGCTGCAGCCTCAAATTTAAAATGTAATGTTTATTTCTAGTATTTAGGGTTTTTTTTTAATCTGCTTGGGTGTTGGTTATGAGTGAGAAAAAGGCAGCCTCAATGGTGGTCTCAGTAGAGCTGGTTCTGGTGTTGAAGATGCTCTGGGATTTGCTTTGGCAGCACTCTGTATCTCAGAATAGTTTTCCCACACTGCTACTCCCTGTTCCTTCTGTCACTAAATACCTGAAGTCTATTTTCTTTGCCTGTGACAGCTTCAGCTGGCAGGCTGAGATTTATTTATCCTCTCCTGTCCTTGCTTGTCTCCTTCTGATTCTGGCTGAATTTCACCTTGCTACAGTATCTGTTCACTATTATGATGGCACACGGTTCTTCCAGAGAACGTATAATAGATTGATCTGACTTTCTTTGCTTTCTTCAATGATAGCACATGAAACTAAGACTTTGGAATGTTTTGTTTGTTTGCTTGTTTTTGTAGCTCTCTGCATAAAACTTGCTAAAAGCCAAGGATTACAGTTACACACAGAGCATAAGTATGTCTGAAGAAATATGTATGCAAATGCATTAAGTTTGGTAGCTGTGTCTTCATCTATATTCTACAAAAACTTATTTGTTTCTGTGTCTATCTTACATAATGCCAAAATCATAATTTTTATTTTTCTCCTTTATCTTGTATTTGCTAGTTAATCTCTGTAACAAAGTGAAAAAACAAGTTTTATCTTGCTTCATTACTTTATTCTTGCCACATGCAATTCTTCCCTGATAATCTTCAGCTCCATAGTAACAGCTGTAGTGAATTCAGCTACGCTGTAGATTGGCTAGGTGGGCATCCAACTGAAAGCGGTTTTTTTACACACTCCTGTGCAATTATGACTGGATGTCTATGTGATGATGGTCGTGGAATACTAAGAAGTCAAAGTAGTTTCTGCAATATGGTTCCATTATCTCTTTTTATAGGATTCATCAGGCAATGACTGATTCTCATTAAATCACTGTATTTCAATCAGTATCTCCATCAAGATTGCTTTGATCGGTGTATGTTTTTTGTTTTCTTGCTACATTTGTATTGATTTTTCTATAGGATTTAAAGTCATTAGGAATGTGCAGAGCTTTAAAAATGTCAAATCCAAACAAATACATTCATATACTTCATTTTTTTCCAGCCTTGCAGGGTCAAAAGCTGTTCCAAGTCTGGACTAATCATAGATCGTTATATATCAGATAAATTCAGTATGAACATAGGGTGTGATTTATTTTCCTTGGTGGGCTTTTTTTGTCTCTAGACATTCTCTGTACTGTATTGCAAGAGAAGGGAGACACTTTCTGAATAGGAATTGCTAGATAAAAAAGTTGTTTTTTATAGATAGTCATATATTTGCTATTCTTGAATATTGAATTTTTTTAATGTTTTGCTGTTCTTTGTCAATGCATTTTGAAGCAGAAATGCCTGCTTAGCTCTCTTTGGAAAACTAAACTGTTACCTAAAAACTCATCCCAATGTGTATCAAACACAATATTTCATAACATACTAGCTTTTAAACCTTTGTTCTTAGTTTGTTTCTTTGGTAAATTGGAAAGTGCATGGAGAAACAAAGATTTGCATGTTGTTTCTGAGGGCCAGAACCTTTAAATCAGGGTATTCTCAGCTACCTGCGTTTTCTTCATTTCTTTTCCCTCTGCAACCAGTACAAGCCTGTCGTAGTTTCTTTTGTTGCTCTTTTCAGGGATGATTTCCAGCTGTGAAATGAAATTCCCTAGGTTTCATCTGCGGAAGGAAGGGAAGCTCGATTTATAGCGCTTTATCTACTTTTTGGTGACTCCACATATAGGCGCTCTTAAGAGTGTCTGGGCTGTAGCTTGTTTTGCTTCAGGAATGTCCCCAGGAGGAGCTGGTGAGCAGTAGGAGAGCACTGGTGGTCCATCCCTGTGCATAGCTGCATGATGGCTTCCTGATGTGCACAGGTCCTTCATCTCATCATGTTTAAGTGATCACTGAGGCATGTTGAAGGAAACTTACTTCTTCATGCCTAGAGAGGAGTAAGGGGAATTGTGTGGGAAATTGAAAGAAGCCATCCTTTTTTTTCCTTTCCTTTTTGAAGATATAATTTTAATATTAATTTCTGTGGTATTTAGTCAGTGAACTTACACAACAGGAGATGCCCTTGTGCTCACCTGTGGTGCTGTAGAAAACCAAAATTGCAATAGGTGCAGTTTTAGACCTGTATGCACTGAACCTCTGGTAACATCATGTATAGTGTAATTTGTGTGGTGCATGTATGTACCACATGTATTCAACTGGAAGTATAGGAGTGACTGGTGTTTGAGTTTAATCTTCAAATCTTGATTTAATCCTTTGCAAATGGAAGATGACTGTCTAATGACTTATAGCAAAGCATGCCACAGAGACTAAACAGTTCAATTAAATTAGATCAGCCTAATTATGGTAGTAGCCTCACTGCTGCAAAATGCCACATGTCTTATGAGAAAGCAGAAGTGTAGTGACCATCTTTGTAGACTTGCTGCCATCCCTTTTAAATATTCAAAACCAGATGATTAAGGAAATTGGGAGGGGAGGAGAGGAAACTCAAAAACCAGAAAACTGATTCTTATAAAATTATAGATAAGCCATTGCATAAACCAGGCAGTCTCTGTCCTTCAGCACATAGTGAGAGTTTGTCTTCATAGCATATCAGTGGTCCCACACTAGTTGTAAATGAACTAATGCAGAAATGATTGACTAGGTCAGGAAAGTGATAGGTGTGTATTAGTATGGCAGTGCATTGAATTATTAGCCACTCCTGCTGGTGCTGAGAGCCCAAGAACAGTGTTGTAGTGACATGATGTTCTTTCTTCCAGACCTGAAATATCTGGAGAATTTCTGCATTATTCACTGCAGATGTACCTGCTGGGTAGTTCAGTCTGCTGGGTTTTGGAGTATTCCAGTTGCTGCATGTTACTGTGTAAAATCATTTGGTCAGGGAGTTTGAAGGAAAGCTGGAACATCAGAAGAGGTTGCTTCCAGCTCTCTTCTTTGTACAGAAAACTAAGGAAAACAAATTAAGAATACCTATGTTGGAAAATTGGTTGTCTTTTGGGGTTGTTTTATTTGATTCATCAAATAAGGTGAGGATTTGTGTATGATTCAAGAAAATAAAAGGAAAGGAGGCTGCTTCCCCCCACACCTCCAAAAGGATCACTATTTCAGGGTTGACATTTCTGGAGTAAAGGAAACAAGTCTGCTTCAGAATTGCTTAAGAAAACTTACAGACTTAAACTTTGATAAATGCAAGCTGTTCTGGTGTGTGTGACTCTGGGTAGTATTCATAAATATTAATAACAAAAACTTCAGAACATTCTGGCTGTGATGCCCTCAGGCATCGGCAAATATGTTTTTGGATGTTCACAAGCAGGATTTGTTTGTTCTGTGTCAGTTTAAGAAATCGCCTGAGCTGAGCACGTGCCTGACTCTTCTGAGCGTTCTTAGGCACCAGCTTCAGTCTTGTTTAAGCGTACCTGGCTGTGATGCTAAATTGAGGTCCATCACATTTATGAGCAATAACTACTGAAATTGTAGGCCCAACTACTTAGGACAGTGAGTAAAACTAGGAAAGCCCTTTAATCATATTAAATAAAGGGGAGGACTTTGAAAAAGCTCTTTATGCCTCAAAAGAACATTTTCTTTGAGCAGTTTCAGCATGAGGTTTTGGATATCTATTTTAAAATTGACCTTTGTTGTTTCTTCTCTTATTCAGTGTTCTTAACAGAGAACAAAGCCAATTCTGTGTTAAAAAGATACCCAAGAGCCAACACATTTTTGGAAGAATTAAAGCAAGGTGACATAGAACATGAATGCAGAGAAGAAATCTGTAGCTATGAAGAAGCAAGAGAAGCATTTGAAAATGAGGAAAAAACGGTATGTTTTGGTGTGTATTTAAGAATATGTGGTGTGTATCGATACTAAATTTTGGAGTGTGCTGAATGCTTTGTTTTTTCCAACATTACATTAGATTTTTCTTTTTCACCTGTTTCTTTAAGCAAATAAGGTGTACAATGGGGATGGATAGACCGCACAGCAATAACTTTTGAATCCTTAATACCGTTTAAACTGAATTTGAAGGGCGTAGAAGTCTCAAAGATCATTAAGTGTTGTAAAAATGGGCAGCTGGGAAGAGAAGGAATATGAATTAATAACCCAGCTTGAGAAAAGATGGGCAAAACTGTTGTCTGTTTGGCAGCACCATTGACCCAAATAGCCTGTGCCTGATTCTCCTGTCATCACACACTTAAGTCTGACCTGGATATCGCAAATGCAGTTGTCTTGCTTGGAAAAAGTTATGGAATTGGGATTTTTATGGGGCCTATGTAGAAGCAGAGGGCACAAGTCTTCACTTATCTCATTCTTTGTGGAATAACTTGTGTATTGAATATGTTTACAAGAAGTGAGTGAGCAACTCAAAAAGCTCTCCATTTAAAATACACCTTTGAATCCCAGGTGCTTGTGTAGCTGGCCAAAGTGTTCATTGCTCAGACTATTAATAGCCTAAAAATAAGGAAAGACTAGTGGCCTTCTTCAAGCTAAAATCTGCAAGATCCCAGAGAGTATTGTTAAGCCGCAATGATGTAAAATATGGAAAGAACAACAGTTTCAGTGCTACTGTGTGTGTTATGCAAGGGCAGTGATACATTAACTTGATAGGAATGAAGCAGTTACTGCCCACACAGAATTGTTGCATAAGTCTCTTGGCTTCACTAATTAAAAGAAGCTTGTGGGCTAATGGCTCTGCAAGCCATAGCTGCACATCATACCCAGCATATCTCAGATTCCTCCCCAACAAATAAAAACAGCACACAGGTTTTGGATGGTGGCATCTGACCTGTTTAATGCAATACAGTCAAGAATTATAACATTTTTTTTTTAAATTCAAGGCAGACTTAGATGAAATTAGGGCTGAATTTGAGAATTAATTGAGAGTGAAAAACAGGTGCTAGAAAACATGACTTGGAGAACTTATCTTCAAAAAAAGCTTCTATCCCTTGTGTGGTTTTGCACAGGGAAATTGTACTTGCCAGGGCAATAGGTTACTGGATGAAGTGGCATGGGTGGTGTTGCAGATTTCTTAAGAATCTACACAGGTGGTGCATTCCACTCTTCACTGGCTGAGCTGTGCATCAAAAAATAGCTACATTATTGTAAAGGCATACTGAACGTTTGAAGTTCTTGGCATCTTTTTATTGGAGGTCATACCTGGGGAGGTGGGCAAGGTTGGAATGAGAACTTCCTGATTTATTAAAATGAAGTAGAAAGATGTGCAGTGTCTCTTCACACCTTTTCAAAGCTTTAAAGTGCATGCACACACCTGTTTTTTACCTTCCAAACTTGGCTTGGTGTGGCCATTCCCAATGATAGCTCATTGTGTAATTAAAAATAATGTTTACAATGACACTACTTCTGTAAAATTCAAATACAGTATCACTTGTGCTTAAGTAGCACAGGAAGTTCAAGTCACTAGAGAAAGCATATCCTAAACACAGTACCTCTCACTTCGGCTTCTTTTCCCCCATTTAGGAACATTTTGTTTTGGTAGATAGAATTTCCCTTGTGGAGAGATTTGGGACACAGTGGAAAAGATGCTTTTTTGCAGAGCTGCTTTATTCTGTTGTTGGTAGCTTGCTAATGGGCCGGGCTCTGCTAATATGCGGTCATGCCTGACTAACCTCAGTTACTTAGGCTTTGTTTAGTCCATTGTCCCCCAGCGGTATCCATCCTTACAGCCACTTAGTAAGACACAACTTCTGCATGCCAGGGGAAGGAAATTAATGCAATAGATTAGGATCATGGTACAGTACACTGAGAGTAACAAAGATGCAGTGATTTCATAGTATAGATAGACTGAAATTAAATATATAGACTGGAATTCAAATAGGGTCTGTAGCTTATTTATCTCATCATAGCTTTGCTTTGTGTAATGTCTCCCTTCATATTTTTTATCTTGTCCACTTCGTTCTTTGTTTTTCTGCTGTCTTCTGGGGAGGTGCGCAACATTCAGAATTATTATATTAAAACAATATGAAGCAGATCCCACAAGTTATTTTTGATGCATGAGTTTTTTCTTGGAAGTTAGTATTATGTATGCTGAGTGTACATGCAATAGCTGTCACGGAAATATTGAATACATTTAATACTGTGTGGGCTCGAGAATTTTGATAGCTTCAGAATTATTATTTAAAATGACAAAGTTAATTATAAAGAGAATAATACTATGTTAGTAAAGGCTAGAGCAAACACGGAAGATTTGCAGGACTTTGTGGATAAAATAGAATATGAAATTCAGTGTTGACTAGTGTAATGCACACAGGGGAAAAGGGAATAGTTATTATATATGAGATTGTCTCTGAACTGAATTCAGAAACAAGTTCTAAATTTGACTCTATGAAGACTTGAATTTAATGTACAGCAGTCAAACAAAAACAAAACAAAATAAAAACCTGAGTGCCAAGAATCCGAAGAAAGGAATAGGGATCAAAATGGAAAATGTAATTATGTCACACTCACATCTTGAATGTGCCATGTACAGCTCTGACCTCCCTTTGTCCTAAAAAGCAAATTAGTGGCTGAGGACAGACCAGAGGACCAGAGAAGTGTGACAATGGACCAAGATATGAAAAGACAACAATAGATTGGAAAAAGTGTTAAATTGGGGAATACGTGACGATGTCTGTGAGGATCATGAAGGTTGAACTGAGATCAGTTACTTGCCATCCTTCTGACAGGGGAGCCAAGGGGGTCTCAAAGGAAACAAGAAGGTGCAAGTTCAAAGCAAATAGAAGTATCTCTGTTCACCACAGATAACAGAGCTGTGAACTGCCTTGCCACAGGGATGTCTCAGGTGCTAAAAGGTTAGGTAGGTTTAGAGAACAATGATATAAATGAATGAAAGATAAATCAATCTGGGACCCTTAAATAAAAGGGGTCAGCTTTTGCTAATGGAAGTAAATTATTGAAGTACAAATATTTGGAAGCTGGGGGAGTATCACTGCCTATTTATGGCTGAACTCTTCTTTCAGCAGTCTCTAATGATTGTTGTCAGAGAGAAGGTAACAGATTAGGTGAACCCTAGGTCTGATCTGGTAAAGCTGCTTATTTGTAGTACGTATAGCCTGCAGGCAGCACTACATGTGGTCAGTTGTCAAAGGTTGTTGGGAGACTCAAAGATTTGTTTAAAGGTTACTGTGCAAAGTATCTGGGTGTGATTAGAGCACTGATATTAATTTTATTTCCATTAACTATTTTTTTTAATTATACTGCATGAAGACCTTAAAAGCTATAAGTCACAGATCTTTATTTTCATTTCAAATTTCCTGCAAATTTTAAATATTACAGAGAGTGCAAGGTTATCTGTATAGCTCTATTCTAGCAAAACAAACCACTGAAAAGCTTAGCAAGCAGCTCAGAGCTTGTCAGCACCAGATCTAAAATGATGTCATCAAATAAGACTTCTTGCATCAGTCTGTGTCTAATTATGGATGCTGGATAAATACCCAGAAGAGAAGAGGTGAATCTTTTCCTGACACCTGAAACTGAGGGCAGACAGAAGAAAACAGTGTAGCAGGTACACTCACTTCCTATTAATGCTTTGTTCATGTCCTCTACCTACAGAATACCAAGCAGTCTTCTGACTGGCATATTACTAGTCCACCTTTAAAACAAGTCAGACAGTTGCCCAAGAATAATTTGAGGCTGACAATGCTGCCAAATGCAGTAAAGGCCTGAAAGGCTGAAATTCTCAGCAGGGTGCAAGTCTCTTTAACTTTCATGTGAATCCCTTATTTGATTCAGTATTCAGATCCAGTTGACTGATGCTGACTCTGTTCTGAGAAGTATTAGAAATAAAAGGGAAACAAAATTCTGGCAAATTGGCTGTAACTGTCTTTGTGTAGGATGCCCTTGAGAATGCCTTTTGATTATTTCAAACTGGATTTGCCCAAGCAGAAAAGTAGTTCTTGGCGGGATTACATGTTAGATGTTTTCTAAGTCTCTTCCATTGCAGTTATCTGATTCTGTGGCCTGCTTAACTTAGCTTTTCAGCCTTTTAAGGCATATTCGCCTGGTATTCCCAGCTGTACAGTGCTCAAGGGTAAATGATTACTGGAGTGTCCTTTTCATAAATCACGAGTTAGTCATTTTGTCAAGTAGAAAGAAAGTCCTATTTGTTGTTGGTTTAAGAGGCCAGCGACTATAGAAGGGGTGCTTGTGCTGTGAGTTTTCCGACTTTTAAATTACTCTTTAACTTTCTATATGAGTTCTACAGTTACTTCCTAGATGTTCAGTGTTTCCCACTCTTGGTGTTTGGGGTGGGTTTTTGTTGTTTTTTGCTTTGGTGGTTTGTTTTTTTTTTTTGGTAGCAGTCTGTACAAGTCTTTGCACTGTGTAAATTCATCCCCATTCTCCATGGTTTTGTTTGGCATGATTTGACTTTGACCAGGTGCCTTGTCCTCCTCCTGTGCCCTCACGTTACAGCCGGGAGCTGCTTGGCAGCTGCGCAGCTCGAACCTGGAGTGTTAGTTTCCTGCAGTTCCTGTAATTTCTGTTAGTCTGGAACTAACAGTCTTTGTGCTTCTCTTTGAGATTTGGCTTGCAAAAATGCAAGCCAGAAACATTGGGTTTAGTACACTATTAAGTTGTTCATTGGTGGGTTTTTGTAGGTTTGGCGGTTTTGTTGTTGTTGGTCTTGGTGGGTTTGGTTGGTTTTTGTTGTCTTTTTTCCCCCCACAAAGAGAAAAATTTAAAGAAAGCTCTTTTTTTAATGACTGAACAAGTGTGTGTTTCTTAGGATTTTTCACCTGTGTGCTGAATTTTATTCCTCTCTCTCTGCAAGACTGCTTTAGGTGAGAAGCACTGTAATTTTTGACAGGGGTGTGTATGTCTTGGGATTTTCTTTGCCTTGCATGCAAATGGAAGCGGGCATTAAACTACTTTCATCCTTAAGGCACTTTAAACTCTTTACCTTAAGCTCTTTATGTACCTGTCTGGCTACACCATCAACTTCCCACATACCCCATTCAGAACTAATTGCCTGCCACTCTGGGAAATCAGCTTTTCTGCTGCTTTACCATGTTGCAGAGTGACAAGGAGAGATGATGGTATTTCAGCTTTCCGAAAAAGGTAGAGAGACATTTTCTTCAGCAGATAGAGCTGAGTTAAAGTAACACAGAAACATTACTAAAATATCAGTCACAACTTACTGCCCTTACATTGGAAAGGGTGCATTTCCTCTGCAGTCTGCAACACAAAATATATTGCTAAGGGAAAAGTGTGATTTCTTCTTTTTTATCAAAACTACATTTCTCCTCCACAGAGTCTTTAAAATGACACAGCCTTGCCCCGTATATTTGATTACTTTCAAGTAAATCTTTGCAACTTTGGCCTTGAAAAACATACATTGTACCATTTTATTCCTTTACTGCTGTTGAGGCCGCCAGAACAGTGAAGTGGGAAGCTTGGTTCCAGCACAAATAATAGCAGTTAATACTAATGAATCTTTTTCTGCTTTTTCAGTTGAGAATACTGAAGAATCTAGGTAGTTGTATTCAAACCAGTTGGAAAGGTAATATGTAACAAATCTCCCTAATTCCCTGATCGTAGAATCTTAGAACAATTTTGGTTGGAAAAGACCTTTAAGATCATCAAGTCCAGCCGTTAACCTAACCCTGCGACATACACCTATAAACCATGCCCCTAAGAGCCTCATCTACGCATCTTTCAAACCTCTCCAGGGATGGTGACTCCACCACATCCCTGAGCAGCCTGTTCAGATGCCTGACAACCCTTTCGGGAAGAAGTGTTTCCTAAATGAAATCTAAACCTCCCCTGTTGCAACTTGAGGCCATTTCCTTTCTTCCTATCACTTGCTACTTGGGAAAAGAGACTGACACCCTCCTGATCTGATGGGGAGAGGTAGGGTATTTGGTTTTTATCATGCAGAGATCCCAGAAGTTCTCAGTTGTGCAGCTCATTTAATTTTTCAGTGTCAGTTTTTCCCCTTAAATGTTTTTCTGAAGACAGCACAGTTGATCTGGAACTGTAGAACTGCATCAAGGAAGGCCCTTGTAGAGAAGCAGCTAGAGAGGTTAGTGCATCTTCCAAGACTTGCTTACTTTGTTTGAAGTCAAGGCTACCTGACTCAGCTTAGATGACTTGGACCTGGGTTTGCATGAAAGGGGCACTGTGGTGACCCACTTTGGTGTCAAGCCTTGGAATTTAGGAAAAACACCTGATCCCGGTTTGCCATAGGAATTAAGACAGACTTCTTTTTGTTTGTTTGTTTGTTTTTTAACTTGCAGTAAGTATAGAGATAAAAACAACTGCATTGATCATTTTTTAAAAAAAAAAAAACAAACCACCACTACAACAACTACATCATAGCCAGTTGTTTCGTGCACATTGCATTGCTCTTAACCTTAGTAAATTCTGATCCAGAGTGTTGTGAACATGTGCTTTGCCTGTGGTGTCCTGGTCCTGGCTTTGCACAGGGCAAGCTTAGCCTCCACATTAGAGGGGCTGTGGTGCTTCTGGACTCAAGCTACCTCTGAGATCCGTTTGGTGGCTCTATCTGTTTAATGCTGATCATGTGGCAGCAATTCTGAACTGGGAAAATTTGTGGATCTGCCTTGTGTGTACACAAAGTCAGTCTGAAACCTGAATAGATAACTTACTAATAACAGTGCAATGACTGTATCAATTTTACTTGGTCGGTATTTTATAAATACTTGCATGTGAGATGCATGTTGTCATTTAAAATAGATGATGGTGTGAATATGAGTGGGTCAGATCTCCGTATTTTTAAAGGAAATTAAAGAATTTAGAGTTTCTGGCATGGATTTGGAATGTTTTTGTCATATTTTTTACTTAAGTTATACATAGCTATAAAACACAATAGAAGTGTTTCTTAGTAGGAAAGACCTTAAAGGTGAGGATGACCACTTTTTTGAGGCAGGGTGTGCTTTTCTTTGTACTAGCTTTTCATAGCATTCACCGCAGAGAAAATTGAATGATGACATGATCTTTGTACTCCTGCTTGTGCATATTAATTTAGCAAAGAATACTTTCAAGTACTGGTGTCCACCTTCATCTTTGTTTTCCCTTGCTCATATTTTCACTTTTCACTTTCTGTTCCATTTATCTGTAGCTGTATTGTCAAAATTTATAGAATATAATAAGCTGTGTAATAGTCTTATACTGCTGAAGCAATTTTTAGCTATAAACAGAGGATCTGAATCAACTCAAAATAAGCTGACAACAATTTCTATATGAGCCAAAGGGTGGGAGAAGTCTAAATTAGGAGATGACAGTAAAACATAGTTGTGCTTTGCCAAAATGGTATGTCATTCCAAAACAGTATTTCCCTGTCAAATTGTATTACTAAGTTATTATAATTTTAAAACAAACAAAACCCTAAAATTTACTTTGAGTGATGCTGAAAATTTTGATCCACCAAGTAGCTGACAGGCATGCTGATTAGATTTCTTACCTACTCCTGTCTGTGCTGCAGGTTTGTAAATATTAAATGCAGGTACAGGAATCTTAAAAGCAGTGAGGAATTGGGCTAGAAAAAAGAGACACCCTTTTGTATCACTAACCACATCAGAAGAAAATTTGAAAGTCGATTGTGTGTGCTTATCCATACCAGTTCTTATTTTAATCATCAGTATTTGAAATGCTTTTTTTTTTCCTCATTCATTTAAAACGATTTGATGTGATTTTTTTTTTTGACTGTGTTATAGTTTCTGACTTATCCTGTCTTGCTCTTCTAGAAGGAGTTCTGGAAAGTCTACAAAAATGGACTTCAGGGAGAAAGTAACACAGGACATAACTGGTATTCATTTTACCTTGCATTTCCATTAATCATTGGCCTTTTTATTATCCTCATTGTCATTTTTGTCATATGGAGATGCCTATTTAAAAAGAAAATGCGTAGACAGTCCGTGTACATGCATAGGGGAGCCCACGAAGCGATGGGTGATGGTGCTGTGGCTGATGGCAGAGGTCCCGTTCCGCCGCCTCTCAGCATTGTTCATTCCCCACAGGACGAAATGTATGAAGTCAGTGGGCTCTCTCCAGGAGGTCTAAGCTATATGGATGGACGGTCAGACTCAATTTCCACAAGGTTCTCAAACTGTGATCCTCCTCCTTCATATGAGGAAGCCACTGGTGAAGTCAGTATAAGAAGCGAAACTGAACAACATTTAGATCCACCCCCGCAATACGAAGACATTGTGAATTCCAGTTCAGCAAGTGCAGTTGCAATTGCACTAACTCCTGTTGTCAGCAGTACTAAGTAAAGGAAGAAGAATCGTATGGACTTTCAAAAAATTACTAATCATTTTGTAGCACTTTATCTTGGCTTATTATGCATTTCGGTAATTTAATGGACTTTTACAATGAACTTCACCTTTGGTTTAGATTCACTTGTTCTTTGGATTTGGGATTTTTTTCTCCTACAGCAGGTCTTAAAAGATACTGTATTGAGAGTGTATTGCAGGTACAAGTGTGGTGCTCTGTCATACTTCTCAAAAGTACCTCTGCCTTGAGACACGTCACTTGTTTCATTCTGAACGTTGCCCACGTTCCCCGCAAAATTTGTGGAGTTCCCCTCCCCTTTCTCACTGTAGACTGTCAGAATTGCCTGGAATAGGCAATCCTTAAGCAACATTTTAGATAGTTTTTTACACTGAAGGGAACTGATTTTGCAGTATTGCTATTGCCTTTTGTCTGATTGGTTCCTTTTTCTCACTTGAATTTTTGTTATATGCTGTATCCTATCCTGGGCCCTTGGAAGGCTGAGAGCAGAATGCCTCTGTGTTCAAACCAGTGTCTCATTAGAGTATGCTGGCTCAATAGCAATAATTTCAGAGTCCTAGCAGAAGAAACGTATTCTTAAGCTTTTGCTATTACAGCTCAAAATTCTGTAAATTTCCAGAAGCTGACAATTCAACATACTAATTAGTGAATTTAAGAGTGTACTTTTTTTGTCTGTGTTCTGCCTTTCCTCTCTGTTTTCCTGACTGTTTTTACTTGTGTGTTCTAGAAGTGAGAAGTGTGCATAATATGTTAACTTTAGAACTTGAAAGTTCATGCAACGGTAAATAATGAAATACTGAGATACTCAAGAGTGGATGAAGTCCTGATCATAGTCTTCCTACCATACTCTTCACTGGAACCAGGATATTACCCATAAACACAAGCCCAAAGGTGCTTTTCCTTTTTTTCTTTTTAAAAAGGAAACTAACATTCAGTGTGTGTGACTTTTTTTTCCCAACTATGAAATAAAAACCCCTTACTCAAATCCTGACATTCTTTTTCATCTTGCATACTTATATGTACCGTGTGTGCACCTTGTATTGGGGGCTATGGAAGTCCTTTGCAGAGAATATAGACGCCTTTTTTTCAACAAGAAATGTATTTATTGCTTCTCCATTCCAACAAGGTGCTTCTGTCGCAAAAGTTAACAATATGTTATATTGAAATAAAACTACTTACTTTTTTCATTGTTTGTAAGAACAATATAGTGCTTTTATCCGTGACATGAATTCTTAAAGCACACTGAATTCCCAGTTACACGAGCCTTTTCTTCACAGCTCCTGGGTTAGAGGTGCTTGTGGGGGTAAGAGGTGCTGTTAGCATGTGGGTCCAGGCTGGCACTGTGCTTTCCAGCCGTGACCTGCAGAGCCCACCTCGTCTAGGGCAGAACTGTGAGGCCCCACCGTGTTGCATTTCTGAGAACACAAGGCAGGCACATCCCCAAGCTTTAGTCTGGAGTGACTCTTTGGGGCTGAAGACATGTGGATTTCTCTCAGACTTGGTGCAAGTTAGAACAGATTTGTACGGAATTTCAACCAGCCTGTTTAGCCAC
Organism: Columba livia; assembly: GCF_036013475.1. Classification (NCBI taxonomy): domain Eukaryota; kingdom Metazoa; phylum Chordata; class Aves; order Columbiformes; family Columbidae; genus Columba; species Columba livia. Next base: position 100,734,821 of record NC_088602.1, on the reverse strand, counting down.
TGATGACGGTTAAGCTGGTGCAAGCTGTAGTGTGGCAATTTTTTTTTCCCACCTTGATTTAAAAATTCATTGCTCAGTTTAGCCTGTGAATATCCATTTCAGGTTTCTTTTCCCCCTACACCAAGGTAGCATTAGGTGGCATTAGCTTTAGTATTATTCTGTGTTCTACTCACCAATTAGCACCAGTTGAGATGTATTTAGCCCTGGAGGACTTGTGTGTTGGCTTTCTCACTGCAGAAATACCAACTGCATGTTGTTCAAAGACCCCAAATGAAATGCCCAGTGCCATCCACCTGAAATTGCTGTTAATGTCTGAGATGTGTGCTGGTGTCTGCCGGCTCAAGGGGCCTTGGCTCATCTTTTCCCTAAGGGATTTTACAGAAAGCTGCTGAAAAGAAATGTACGGTCATAAATGAGTGTGTGTTTGCACACTTGTGTAAGAATTTGATATAATGTATTGACAAATGAAGTAAGAAGTTTATGATGAATTTTGTGGTCTAATTTTTGGCAAGGAGTAGGCTGCTTAAGGTTGTCTACTGGGATGTTTAGTTGCTGAGGCAAGTTGTGTTAGAGTTAATGGATGAACTCCAGACCAAACTGTTGTCAAAAAGATAACTCTTGTTTATCTTTATTATTTAGAATAGATATTGGGCAGATAAATACAATATGTTTTGGACACTTGTAGTAAGAATTGCTTGTGTCTTGCTTTTGGACTGTCTGAAGTGGTTGAAGTGGTTTTAGCTCTTGTGTGTCCTGAATCACCACTTGTAGAAGTCAAAGCTCTTTTATACTGAGCAACACTTAATAATACTGCTTTAGGCAGATATTACCAAAACAAAGTGCCTCACCTCAACATGAAGGAACCACCTCAAAAAAGAGCTGGTATTTCAATATGTCCATGCCATATTGGCATCTCCTGTGCCTGCTAGCACAGTAGTAGTAGTTTTAGCAGTAACTTTTTTTTTGTATTGTTATATATGGTTATAAGGCTTTCCTGTAGAAAATAAATGGAGATCACCCATTTCACATTAGGTCATTCAGCAGCTGTCGTCATCCCCTGAACATGGGCAGCACAGTTTAGAGATAAGCTGGTGTCTGGTTTTTTCTTTGTTTTGTTTTTTACTCTATATTCCACTACTACTTCTAACAGCTTTATGTTTCTGGGCTCCTAAGTTAAATAGGTTTCTGTATTCTCTAGATACTTTTGTGTGCAATGCAAAAATGATGCTTGTCTTTCCAAAAAAGCCACAACCAAATATCTGAAATGATCTGTGAGTTGAATTTATTGGGCTGTGCCTTTTCCATGTACATGAGCGTGAAAGCTATTGTGGGATATAAACTTATATCTTGGTGAATAAATTTCATAATTTAACAAAACTTGTGTGGGACAATTATCCAAATGCATTTCCTCTAAGACATGATCAGCTTTCTCCATGTTGAAATAATGTCAAATTACAGATAATTTTGTTCTGCTTTGTGAAATGTGGAAAAAGAGCTTAGGTTTGTGGCTGGCTTTTCTAATCTGATTGAAAAATAAAATTGAATTTGTACTGGGTTTTTACACCGCTCTTTTTTCCAGGTCACTTAGTTGTTTTACCTGTCCTGTAATTGCATTGTCCTGCAATAAATATTATAAATTAATAATTGTACCTCCCTAAAGGTTTTGCAAGTCCGAATGCAGTACTGTCTTGACTGATGACATGAACAGTCAGTATATTGCCTTTCCCACTTCTGAATATAACACTGAATTTCGTCTTGTGTGAGGACTGAGGTGATTTATCTACTAAAACTAACTTAAATGTAAGTGTTGGTATTTCAAGAAGTTATGGAAATTAATTATTTGCTTAGATGATACTTAGCATTAGTGAAGGTTGTTCTGTCTTCACAGATGTAAATAACCTCTAATTACAGTATTGCATATTTTAAAGGGGTTTGGTTTACATTAAATTATCCTATTTAAACATTTTTGCCTATGTTTATAGAAAATTTTTTGTAACATTTGGTTTTTGGATATGCTAAATAAAATTTTTTAATTTCCATTGTTATATGTACTTTAATCAGTTGCAGTGAATCAATTGTTTTGATAATTAAAATATAATTTTGTTTGCAGGTAGACTTGATGTTCTTTCCAGATTCAGGCTCATTTTAAATCAGATTTGTGACTTTTTTTTTTTTTTTTAATTTTCCATTTTTTAAAAAAGCATTTGTTGTAGCCACAGCTAAATAGCAGTCACAGGCAGAGAGAAAGCAGAAATTATTCTCTGTTGCAACAAAATGAAACAGCACGCTGCAGCAAAAAAGGTTTGAGTCAGAGGGCTTAACTTCGAAGTTGGCTTCAGCCATTTGAAAGAAAGGGATTGCAACATTTTGCATCAGCTCTGGGAATGATGTATTAATAGTGAACAAAGAAATAAAAGAAAAAAAAAGAAAGAAAGAAAAAACAACCTTATGTAATGATCCCTCCTGGAAACTAAAGATCTCCATTGCAGTCAAGACAAACTTTGTGTCATCCTTTCTCAGTCAGCTGCTGGTAAACGGGATAATGTGTCCCTGGCATATTGCAGTGGCTTGCCGCACGACTGGAGCGTGTTTGCGATGGAGGTGAATTCCGACGGGAGGTACGTATCGTGGTGTTACATGAGCACGAGTGCGGTTTTGTACTGGTTGTAACTAAAATGCAAAAAGAGGCACCTGCTGGGGAAAATTTTTGAGCTGGTCACATTGTCCTTGCTTTTCTCTGACAGCATCACCTTCCAAAGAAAATCCTGGTGAGAAATGCTGTCTGCAGTGGTTTTAATCTTGGAAATGATCCACATGTGATGGCAGCATTAAGACTGGAAAAGGCCAAAGGTGGTAACAGCCTGCACCTCTCCATGTGTCACAGCAAACTGATGCTGTGTCTGGCCCCCAATGCCTCCATTCAGCCCCTTGTGTTTGTGCAGCACTGAAATACTGCATGGTGGGGGGAACCAAGCCAGCAAGGTAGAGGAACAACGAAGTGCGTGTAACTTTCCAAGCCGTCCTGTGCAGAGCATAGCCCCTGGCTCCCCTGAGTCAGCTTTTATTTGCATCGCTCAGACCGACATCAGCTGAGGAGAACGCTCGGTGTTCGGTTCAGCAGCATTCAGCGTGCCTGTACATGTGCGGCGTCCTGGCCGTGCATCCATCAGCACGGGCAAATGTGTTTGCACAGGGTTCAGTGCATCACTGCTCTGCGCGCAGGGCTTCTGGCTCTTGAAACGTGGTGGATCCAACTTTAAACTCGTATCATGAGTCTTGGTGTCAATAAAAAATTAAATCATCACATCAGGTTACTAGTGATGAATGTTCATTATTTGTTGTTTCATATGCCCTTAACACCATTTGCTGCTGCTGTAAATCACACTGGTAGATTACTTTTTATCTTCTGCATAATGTGAACTTTGTAAATATTTCCTAGTGCTGCTTGCCTATTTTTGAAAAGAAGAAAAACCACATTCGGCTGAAAGCAATGAGGTGACATCTGTGCTATTTCATTGCTTGCTACACACATATTTGATTGATTTGCTACAAAGTAATTGAACTTTGAGCTTTGCCAAAGAGTCGAACTACACTCTTTTTCTGCAATGGGATCTCAGTAATTGTATTTTAGATTTGGCAGTGAGTTATTGAATGCTAAGTAACAAGTCCATGCAAGAAAGGCCTTGCCTGTATTCTTTTGTAAATGTTATGCAGCATTTGCTTACCATGTAGTTCTCTGCAACATTTGCTAATAATACTAGGACATGTGTTCTCTTTCCCTGTCCTATCTCACTGTATCATGCAATAAAACCACACCAACTACTGTGCTGTTTTCCCCATCTTCAAAACAAGAACTAAGAATCAAAACCTTTTAGCGTGACCTGCTCTTTCCTTTTCCAATTGGAAGCTTTGTGTGGTGCCCAGTGTTAGCTGAGGAGCTTAAAGCATGATGGAAAAAAGTAGTCAAAAAATCTACAGAACAGACCCTAGACCAATTCCATAGGTCAGAGGCTCCCAATTTGATTTTTCTTTGTTTTCATACTCAACCATTGATGCTGGCAGTAGCGCAGCACCCACTCCTCGCTGCACACAAGGACTGAAGTTGCTGGTCTGTGTATCGAGGGTCTGGGACTCCTTTCCTTCGTTGTTCCTCTACCTTGCTGGCTTGGTTCCCCCCACCATGCAGTATTTCAGTGCTGCACAAACACAAGGGGCTGAATGGAGGCATCTGGGGCCAGACACAGCAGCAGTTTGCTGTGACACATGGAGAGGTGCAGGCTGTCACCACCTCTGGCCTTTTCCAGTCTTAATGCTGCCACTACATGTGGATCATTTCCAAGATTAAAACCACTGCAGACAGCATTTCTCACCAGGATTTTCTTTGGAAAGTGATGCTGTCAGAGAAAAGCAAGGACAATGTGACCAGCTCAAACATTTTCCCCAGCAGGTGCTCCTAAACTGTCTTGTCACAAGTCATTTATTTCTATTTACTGTTAGAATTGTTGTTATTTTTTATTTCTTCCTCTCATTTTTGTATTGTCTGCTTTTCTGTTCGTGGTTCTATTGTAACCATGGATTTTTCCTTACAGATGCATGAAGATAAAATACATTTGCCCTCTTAAGGAAAACCCCACATATGAGAGTAGGTCAGACTAGAATTTCTTTTATCTACCCACCTCACCAGTGTTCTAATTAAAACCAAAAAGTTCGATGCTGATGTCTACTGTGTCTCCCAATAGTGATATTTATCTCTCAGTATTCCCTTTTCACATGCAGTCTTGTGGGCTTGCAGTTCTGAACATCAGGTTGCTATCTCTGAATGTAATTTTTCCACCCAACAGCTGTGTGAAATTGTGTTTGGGATTGTTCCCAACTTACCTACAACATCAACAGTGCTAGCGAAAGTAAAATAATTTCTTTAATACATTCACTTGCTAGTACTGTAGGGAGCAGTAAGCAAATTCGTCTGTGAAAGCACCTGACCAGTGCGGAAGGTTGAAGGCAAATATCAGCTTTAAAGTGAAAACAACTGCCTTCCATGCAAAAAAAGTGCTGACCCCAAACCTAAGCCTGACTCTGGGAAGAGACCCAACGTCCTGACAATGAGTGCAACCCACTCAAGTTGTACGTTGGGTTGTACTGTGGGTTTTGCCCACAATAAGCATATTGTAGCGCTTTAGATTTTGTGCTCCATGTGTGGGTGCTCCCCAAAATTTGAGACGTGGGGGCAGCTGAGAACAAAACGTTGCTTTAACATCCTCAGTGGTCTCCAGGGACCGTTGCTGTTCCACATGTGCACTGTGTTGGCTCAGCCCAGCTCTGCCAGCTGTGCGTGCCCGAACGTCCCCGCGCCCTCAGAACAACCCAGGCTGGTCTGGCAACTGAAGCCGTGCTTGGAGCAGAGTTGTTACTGACTATAGGAATTGATATTAACACTCCTGTAGCTATTTTTACTCTCAGTCTGAGCTCCAGATATTTTTTTTTTAACAGTTTAATAACTTTTGCAAAATGAAAGGATGTCTGGAATATTTAGCCAGATATGTCTAGTAAAGGTAAAAAGCTAGATGTTTTGTTTTCCTGTCTCTGGGCATTGTTTTTTTTTTCTCTGAACTTGCTGATTTTTGCATTTTGTGTAATAACAGTGCTGAATAATGATGCCTCCTTTTTCTATTTTCCCTAAAATCTTCCACATGCTCTCAAAGTGCATAAAAATTGGTATTTTTATTGTGCAGATTCTTTAGAAGAAATGTACGTTTGGAAATAATTTCTGATGTTATGTTCTCTGTAATAGTTTTTTTCAGCCTTATAAAGTGTTTTTTGTAGCTCAGTTTCCCTTTTCTTGCTGATTTGTTCTGCCACCTCTATTACCTTTCAGCCTTTCCACACAGGCAACTGGCTCTGTGAAAATGCTACTATCTCCTCCATTGGCAGAAGTGTTTAAAAAAAGCATTTTCTGTCCTGCACAATGCTTTCAGATTTCAAAATTCACTGTTCTGCATCAGCACAACATTGACAGCCTGAAAACTGTTCACAAAATCATGGTATCGATGCCAAAACAGTCAGTGGCTTAGGGCTGCCAGCAGACCCGCAGCCCATGAGGAAGGCTGGTTCTTGCCCTGACCTTGCCATTCACCCACAGGCCCGGAGCAAGGATGTGAACTTGAGTTTCCTCCATTGCAGGGCCTTAGGCTGTTTTGCACATTACAGTAGTCTAGCAGCCTTCATCTTTTTCAAATTTCAAAATACCTTGAAATTTCCTATAGCATATGCAGGCTTCTGGGTATAATGAATTTGAAATATGTACCCTAGACATAATTTATTTATTAGCTCCTTATGGGTTGTTGGAAAGCAGACCAGTATTTTCCTGTTAAGGGATATCACAGGGTGTGAGTTTGAGCTACTCCTTTTGGGTTTTTGTGTGCTGGTGACACCAACCTTCCCATTATACTTTCTGGATCACAAATTCCATCTGGAAGCTAAAAAGCTTTGCCAGTGCAGGTTTTGTTGCTTGTTTTTGTCAAAACTGGCATGATTGGTCCCATGAGCAATTTTAGCTTCACTGAATTACTCTTCAGTATAGAAAGTTTATTAAGAAATTTCCTGAGCAGCAGTAGTTGATGGCTATATGATTGACTACACTGATGTCTCCTAGCAACTTGGCTGAAAAGAAGATCATTCCACATTGCTCATTTGTCCAGAGATTCCCAGATTGCTCTATAAAAACATGTTTATCTCCATGAGGCTGACTAAACCATCTTACTTCATCAGCACTCCCTGCACCAAATTTTGTGCCATACTGTTGAAAAGGCTTCTCCAAGAGCGACTTTAAAGATACAAGCCCCATTATCAGTCTCCTGTTTTGGGCGTAAGATGTATGCAAAATGTCCTCTCAGGCAGCTGAGCAGTGCTACCCCACATCACCATAACGTTCACTTCCCTCTGGCCTGCCCTTTCCCAGCAGCTCTTCTGTGCCAGGGCTTGCAAAGGGTAGAGAGAGACCTGCCAAGTTCATTTTGCTGTCACACAGGTTTTCAGTCAGGTACAGCCTGCATCTCCTCCGTGCCGGTGACAATGACAGATGACGGGCTTGCTTATAGACAACATCATTTCAATAATCCTGCCTTTTAAAGTGATTGCTGTGGTTAGCTGTGAACAAATGCTCTTCTTCCACAAGACTGCACAGGTGAGATGCTGCAAGATGCTACCCTGCTATCCCCCTTCTTTTGGCATTCCCCTCTGCTTTCTCGGATAGCCTCCTCAGGCTGCGGTGACACTGTATGTCACCATCACACCACTGTGTGTTGACCTGAGACTGGCTAACATTCAGCATAGACATGATGGAGGTGTGGCTGGGTGACAGAGATGGCAGACACACCATCCTTTTCCCCTCCCGAAGAAGGGCATCCAGCATTGATGGAGAGCTCATGAACGGGACGTGGTCCTGGAGCGCAGGTTGCTGTGGTGCATGCCCTGTGGTAGCAGCCACCCTGCCTGGCCTGCTGACTGCATTTGGCCATGAAGTAGCACCTCTGAGAAGCTGTCACTACTTAGAGGCCTTTTTTTACTTCAGCACCAGCCTGTGGTAACATGCTCTGCATGACCAAAGGTAACGCAGACAGAACTGCTTGGCTGTGGTGACACCCATAACTGCAGGCCTGTGAGACCTGTGCTGGCTGCCTGTTGGCCTGAGGTAGCTGTTCTGCTTTGTTAACCCCTAACCTGCCATGGACCTCTCTTCTTGAGAGATCACTTCTCTCCTTGTGCCATACCCATGCAACCACAGGCAGCAACATCTTAACTGGGTTTGTGCTGCAGAGGAGGTTGGGTGAGCATCAAAATCTTTCCAGGTCCACAGAGTTGCCTCTTCCTCTCTTACTCATGTGGCCTTAATTTTAATTTCTTTGGAGCACGTTGTAAAAGCTGCATTTTTTTTTACAGGGCTTTGAAGGGAGTATAAAGAGATTATGCAAGAGTGCTTTGGGAATGTTCCTGCCATCGCTGTCGAGTGCCTGATGCAAATTGTTTTATTCACTTTGTTATTTAAACTGCCAGCAGGTATTAATTTTAATAAAATGCTACAGGGTGGGTTTTGCAAGTCTAATTATTGGAAAGGCACTCACTCAGACATGTTAAAAGGTCTCTTTTAATGCCAAATCTAAAGAAAATGATACACTTAAATAATGGTCTGGTCTTTTTCTTAATAATAATTTAAAAAAAAGAAGAAGAGAGAAAAAGAAAAGGAAGACGCCAGGTCAGTTGAATCAGTTATACTGGTAGTAGTACAGGAGTGTTAGAAGTCCTTCAACCCCCTTGTTTTTATTCATGTACGCTTATCTCTGATATCTTTATAACTTCATTGTCTATATTTAGATCAAGTCAATGCACACTTCTCTGCTCTGACTTGGCCTGCCTTCGTGCTGCAGTTGATATCAAGATACCCAGCAAATCCACAGTGGGGAGATCATCAAAACGGGGATATTGGACCAGTCACACAGTACTATCCACCCGAAAGGGCAACCGGAGATACTGGTCTGCTAAACTGGATCAACCAGTGCAGGCACTGGTGGTACCTGTGTGAAAGAGTCAGCCTCCAGAGAGGGTTATTTGGAGGCTCCTGGCATACATGGAGGCAGAGGGGAGGGAGGCATGCAGGAATGCTGAGGTCATGCCAGCAACCTTGCAGTGATTTTCTAACTTGGTAGGTGTTTTCATTCCTTAGGATTTTTTAAATCACCTCTCTGTTCCTTTGATGATGTGTATAAAGTTATCTCTACAGGGCGAGTTGATAAAGTGTCCCCTAAAGCCAAGAGGTTTGCCATATTTTTCTTGTAGAAGAAAATAATTTCTGTCATCAATATGTTTCTTTGTCATATCCCTTTTAAGGCTCTGTCTGTAACAACAATAGAGTTTGGCCTGCCTTATTTCACCTTAAGAAATCAACAGAGTGATTGAAGTTGGATTTCTACATATGTTTATGTATTCAAGTATCAACTCTTGCTCTGCCTTGGGTATGCAAATACCTCTGAGGTTAGAGTAGCAAGTTCCTGTACCTGCCTCTGGCCTTAAATGATCGAATGTGTTCAATGGTTGACTTACTGTGGATGAAAAACACTGATAAAGAACTGTGGAGAGTTAAATCTTTCTGTATTTCAGGTATTTTCCCTTTAGTCATGTTCGTCTTAAACTGAACACTCTTCAGAACACCTTTTCATAGGTTAGGCTTTCTTTTTTATTCTAGCCTGTACGAAGGTGAATTTATAATACAAGTTTTCTTTCACTTGTGTATAACCTTGAGAAAGATTCTTTCAGCTGGTAGTTTGACTAACCTTACAAAGAACAGAGTTGAGCAATTTTGTCTAATCTCATCATGTCGTAAAAGATATATTAAGCTTGTTCTAAGAAAGATTAAAAATGCAGTGATTGTGCAAAAGTCCATTCTCATTACATCTTACCATATAACCAGTTCAAGCTTTTATCTATTGTTGAGCTTTGATTTATCACTAATAAAACCGATATGAGACAAATAATGAAATATTGATTTAGCATCTTGAAACATTTTAAACTGCCATTTTACTCAATGCATCCATAGGCAGCTCAGCAGAATGAAAGTTTTTTTGTACACTGAATGAACCTACCAGTTTTGGCATGACACGACGAAATTGTAGCATAGCAGTAAAATTGCAGGGCATAATTATGCCATCTGTTTCATAGTGGAAAAACAAAGAGCAGTTTGGTGATGGCCCCAAACAATAAATCTGGGTTTAGAAAAGAAGAATAATTGGAGCTTGTAATGTTAGGAACAGCCTCCTTCCCCCTCTGTTGCTCAGCTGCAAAGTTCTCCCTTCTTGGTTTAGGCATCCTTAACTGTTAGAGTTGGCTGGGTTAAGGGCTCTAAAAACATCTCTAAGTCACAGAACACTGATTCAACAGATGCTTGCCTCTTCCTATCTTGTCTCATGTTTTTATCACCTTTTCATTTTTGGAGTGGGCAGAAAGGAAGCTGATCAGGTTGCATTGCATCATCAGGTCAGGTTGCATTGCATCATCAGTCAGTGATAGCAAACGCAGTTAAAGGGTCACAATCTATTAGCAGGAGGCAAGCATGAAACAAAGTTTTTCTTCAATCTTCCACCAACACAATGTAAATTCTAGTAGCTGAGCCCTGTTTTGTCAGAAAACAAGGCAACTAGATTACTGTAAATCATGTAGTATGTGCAAGAAAAGTGTTCTCCTTGGAAAATCAGCAATGTAAGATAAGAGGGATCTCTTACTCTGTCCACTCTTCAAACATTTCATATCATGGCCCTTGTATTTTTGAATATCCTGTGACCTTAAAGAAGGGACCATAAAATACTGTCCTTGTAGCTATTGAAATCTGTAGATACACAATTTGATTAAGATGGGTAATAAATCCTTTTAAAACTTATTTTTGTTGCAAGGTTATAAATGTTATGGCATATCTACTTAGTAAGAAATAAAAAGACATCATTCTTCTTTGATGAGTGGGATCTTTTGCAGGGAGTTTCTGCATGCTTTCTTACTGTTTTCTGTGTGACCTCTTTCCCACAACAGTCCTCTGTAATGTACCCGGGGACCTTCTGTAGTGGTGGTATCTGTTCCAAGTCCATGTCTTGACTTTCGGGGGGAGGAAAGGAGAAGCAGACAAGACATGTCAGGGCTGTTGAAGCCACTAGTTTCTGGTCCAGCTACAGTACCATGATCCCCTCAGGGCACCTGTGCACACTCCCAGTGGCAAAACCCCTCTCTGGCACGTTGTCTTCCCTTCAACCACCCCTCCCCAGCTCCTTGTCCTGGTTCCTCAGCCTGCCAACACGTGCCAAGTACACGCTTTCCTACAGCCTCCCTCACAGCACACTGCTTTACAGAGCTAGATCTCCATCGATCATTTCTGAATCTGCCATCAGCTTCTGCGAAGGTTTTAATCCATACCGAGCTGTCTCCATCAGGCACCTAGTTACCTGCCTGGCACAAACAGGTGCTGAAAGGATTTTAAACGAGAAGGATGGAAACAACTGGGTTTGTTTGTGTTTAAGCCACAGAAGGCACAATTTTTATTTTTTTATAGCGTTTGCCCATTTTAGGAAGAGAGCTTGTAAAACACCATTAAAAAGACAAATGGTCTCAAGGTAATAAAGAAACAATATTCTCGCTTTAGGGACTTAGGCTCAAAACTAAATGACTGTAGTGGTTCAGATTGAAAAAGCAGTAGGAAATTTAATGAACAGTGACCCCACAGGAAAGTCAATCTGTCTGTTAGTGTTTTGTTTTGTCATTTCTTCTGAAAAGTAATAAACTTCTATTATCTAATCTATTGGTTATGGAACCTGGGGTCAGGCTCCTGTTGAGCTTAACTCTGCCAATCTGTCTCAGCTGAAATTAATGACCTTCCCCTTGTAATAGATAAACATCCCAAGCAAGAAGTAAGCACACAGGTGCTCAGGGAAACAGTTATGGTTGTGGGGAAAGGGCATTGTCATGAACTTCACTGCAAGAGCTCTAAATGGTCTGTGAATTCTCCTAATATTAAGCTGATTCAGCCAGTTAAATTATTTAAAATATAAAGAATGAAACTGTGACTAATTAGTACAGGCTGATGCCCAGTCCTATAACATGTCATTCATCTGGATGCTGTATTTATTGCAAATCTTGTAGCAAAGATAGTAATCAAATACAAGATAAAAATATGAACCTCTTTGCTTACGTTTAGCTATTAAGAACATACATTTACTTAACCACGTAGACGGAAGAGGCACCTTGAAAGCTAGCTAATTTAAAGAAGTGTATTTTAGCTACAGGCTAAAATGATTGAGCTAAAAGCAGGAAAGCTGCAAACTCTGTGTAATACCATCCAGACGGGTGGCTGCTGTGAGCACAGGCTGAGAAGAGGCTGGAGAAGCTGCCTGCTCCTGTCCCCTGCCACGAGGCAGAACCAGCCCTGTCCTGTAAGTTCTTCACTTGTGCTAAAGTTTCAGGTTGGCTTCATTTTAATCTTATCTGCTTCTTAAATCAGAAGCTGATCCTGTTTGGTTGTGCTTTGCCCAGCAGCTTGTCCTATGAATGGGACTGTGCGTGGGTGGGATGTGACTTTGGAAGTGGCTGAGCTGACGAAAACTCTTCAGGCTTCACCACTCTTCTCTTTTTTCCCCCAGTTAAGTAGTGGGGATTATCCGGAGTCCAACCCCTATACGTGCACATTCCTCACAGTACACAAATTTAACTGGAAATTTATGAGTTGTTTATATATTCCGTGTCACACTAAAACTGTATTGTCTTTTTTATAAGCGTTCCTGCTCCAGCAGGGGGATTGGACTAGATGATCTTTTGAGGTCCCTTCCAATCCCAAACATACTGTGATACTGTGATAAGGCTTTGATAAAAATTGTGTTGTTCTATTTACATATATATCTCACAGATAGAATTTCTTTAAAGTCTACTCAAGTTAATTTTTGCTTAAAAGCCTATTGCAATTTACAGTCAAATATATAACACAAATAAAAATTCACATCTAAAAAGGTATAGAGCTTTTCATAGTTTCCATCTTTTTTTCTCCCCTTTTTTTTTTTTCAGTTGCTGGCTGGCCTTTGGTTCTGTGGGCTGGAAAAAACAGCTTTCCCTGATAGTAATGTCCTTTTCCACTAAGCAAATCCTGTTGACGCAAAGGAAATTTTCCAGCTCCCCACTGAAGCAGCCCAGGGCAGGGGTTTCAGAGCCCAGGGATATCCCAGCCCTGGCCCAGGCACTGGTTTGATCCCCACAACCAGCAGGTTCCTCCTTTCTGTGCTGCCTGTTGCCTCCAGGCTGTTCCACACAGGTGCAATGGGGCAGAGAGAAGGACAGCAGCCTCCCAGGCCAGCCCCAGTATGACCTTTGCTTCTTTGGCATGCCTGGGCACAGTCCTGGTGTGTCACTATTTTTACTCGTGCTTTAATGTGCTAAACGTTCTTATCAGAAATATGTTCTCTCTCTTTGCCCTGGAAGCACGTGCGTCCAGCAGCAGCCACTCAGTGGCCCCTGCATCAGGGTGTATTCAGCTTCACGCTGCACATTTTTCAAAGCAGAGCTTCCCGATGTCTTTCCTGAAGTAAATTTGGAAACTGCAGGCTTACTAAAGAACTCTTTCAAATACATCTTATGGGGAAAGATACCATATCAGACTTCCCTGTGAGTGTATGGTGCCTCTCCGGGCCAGCAGAAAAGCTGTGGGCAGCAGAAGCGCAGAGGTTAACAGCGCTCTCCATCTGCCCATGGTGTCCAAGGAAAGACAAAACAAAAATGAGAGTAAATTAATTTTTAATTTTTCATGATGGCAGCACAGCCACTTCTCACAGCAGGGCACAGCATTTTTAGAGACTGATCTGCCCTCATCTGTGCAGAAGTAATTGCTTCATCCAGGCTATTCTCTGAGTGCAGTTTCTCTCTGACCTGCAGAGAGTGGTCCCCTCAGAGCTGCCACAGTCTCGGTGGCATAAATGACTCTTTGCTTTCCACCATCTTCACTCCTGCCCTCAGAGGGTGGCAGCACACCCTCACCCATAATGATAGCTTAGTGTGTGTGTCTAACGCAGTGTGTGCAGGGGACCATGTACGTGGGCAACGATTTCACAAACAGTGACTAGTCAAACCAGTTACTTCCTCCATTCCACGGAGCTGCCTGATAGTTTACAGCAATTAAATAGTGTGATATGTGGGAAAAGCACACACAATAGTGTCTGTGCCATGCTAAAAATGTTGACCCTTTTGTGGCCGTGGGCCTGGCACAACGTGCACCCTGGTCCCTGCTGCCACCTGCCCACGCCAGCACACTCAGATGCAGCTGACCGGCTGGTTTGCTCTGGAGGAGTCAGTCCTGCCAGGCCACCCTGCAATGTCCTCCCCGCTTCTTGTCCTCATCATCTGCTGCCCATCCTGCTGCAAATAGTGCAGTCATAGCCTGTACGATCCTTTATCTCACCTTCCTTACTTATTCATTTTAAGCTGTGGCTTGTAAGAATGCATTTCCTCCACCCAACAGCATTAGTCATAGCATTTCTGATGCGGTTCGTCTCCCATTTACCTCTCAACATCTGGTTAATGACTCTCTGTTCTCCTTTCTAATAGCTGGTGACAATGCAAATCACCACCAGAGCCTGGAGCTGGCAAGTAAATTCTGTGTAATGCAAAACGAAGACAAATCGCTCGTCTAGAACTGAGTCACTCGGAAGAAAAATATTTCAGCTGCATCTGATAAGACAGCTGCAAAATAGGCATGGCCTTTTGGAATATAAGACAGAAAATGAAATATGTGGGAAAAAAACATTTCTGGATGGCATTATCAAAAATGTTTAGCATATGGTAGCAGTTTCCAGTCAAGTGGAAGATAAACCTTTTATAGACTGCAGTAGGAGCACTGATTCGCTGTCAGTGGCATTTTCAAAAAGCACATTCAGATCATCCAGGTTAGGAGGTGATACAGAAATTTGTCAGCTTAACAAGGGAGGTTACAGACCTGAGGGCAAGATACAAAATACAGTATTTAATTGCATGAGCCAATGAAAGTAAGGACGTGAACCCATAGAATTTTACTCACACTGTTAGTCCTATTAAAACGACTGATAAACAGGCTGCCCCCTGAGGATGAGTTGTAGCACTGAGCCTCCAGTTTAGTTTTCTTGTAGAGTGCCTGAGATATGAAAAAAACGAAGGTTTCTTCTGATGTTTAGTTGTCCTATACAGTTAGCAGCAGAGGGTCATATTAGCTTCTGCGAGATGAAAGAAATTTAATGCATACTGATTATATGTTACTGCTATAAGTAAAATAGCAACACTTTATAGGAATAAATGCTCTTTCTATAAATACTATGCATATATTGTAGAATGAAATTTTTAGTTCAAGAGCCTGATCCTGTTATGATTTTTTTCCCATGCAGGCAGGGAAGTGCAATGGATGTTGCTATGTTGCCCTCTCGTGGGCCAGCCTGGGAACTGCAGCTGAAGAGGCCGGAGCCGCCAGCTCCCTCCTTCAGTGTCACCAACCTGAGCTGGACGCCAGGTGATGCCCTGCCTGAGAGAAAGTGTTCAGAGACCTTCGCCCGATAAACATTTAGTCAAATAAGTCAATTTTCCTCTAAATATTCTGTTTCTGCATTTCTGCAGAAAACAGCACTGAGGCGAGGTCCCTGCTGGAATTGCAAAGATCGTCCCATAGCATCCAAACAATGAGCAGTCCAAATTCTCTTTCTGCGTGACTTGATGTAGCAAACAGTGACTAAAAAGCAGTAGGATGAACAACGTTATTTGGTGCCACAGCGCATGGATGAAGCACATGTCAGTAGTGAAGAGTTCCAGGGATGAAAGTCTACACACAGATCTATGTTGCTTTACTGGGAATGATGCCATCTATCACACAGATTGCTGCAATTGCCTCCCACATTGTTATATCTCATCTCTATTCTGTGCTTTTCTTCTGGGAATTTTAAAGCAGCGTTTTCCTGTCTAGCCAAGCTACTTTTGTCACCCGCGCTGAGAGAGTTGTCTGAGTACTTCATGGTCTCTGAAATATTTATCCTCTCACTTTTCTTGTCAGGTAAGGAAATTCTCCATTTTGCAGATGACAAAGTGAGACACACAGATTAATTCTCAGCTCCAAAAAAAAGAGATTTATGCATGCAAAGTGGTGGTTAGGGAGAACTGAAGAGTCTATATCCAAAATGCACATTGCAAAAAGCCCAGTTCAATGGCAGGAGGTGTCTGCTGGCATGCAGGAAGCTGGCAGGGAGTTCTCTTCTCTGCCTGAGGGACAGGAAAAGTGACAGAGGTTCAACTCATGTTACAAACCATTTATTTCTGTATATGAAATAGAAGTTCCTAAATAGAACCGCATTCAGCTTGGACTTCAGATGCAGCCTGTGCTACCTGCAATCATGTAAGGGTGGAGGAGGAGGCACAACCTGCAAAGCCCCCAGAGGTGAAGGAATCAAGAGAAGGTCTTGTCCTACCCCGCTGTGACTAGCTGAGGAAAGCGCTGCCTCCTTTGTTTTATGCACATGAGACACCTATATCGCCCGAGAAAAACTCCCACAAGAGCCTGCTGCAGTGTCAAAACAGGCCTGGTCTTGGCTTTGCTGAGCTGACCAGCTAGGTGCATGCTTAATTTGTGAGGCTTTCTGGGGACTGACCTGCTGTTCAGAATTCATTTCACTAGTCTGAACTGTCCTGGAGTCCAATGACAATGACTTTGTCACAGAACACGATGCCCTGCTTCTGTCCAATAACCTAGAGCACTACTCCAGGAAATATAAAACCTGTGGCCCAGGTACTTCTAGTGCCATGAAGGTTTGAGTCTCCATCTCCCTGAGCTTAGAAAAATGCCCTAAACATCAGGCACTGCTTATTTGGGGTGGGAATGGTCCCCATTTGTCTTGGGCCATTGCACATCTGAGAAAAGAAGGACCACGGCACCAGCAGAGAGGAGCTCAGTGGGCTGTGTGTTTCCTGAGAGCAGGACTCTGGCTCCTACTCTAGAGCGTTTTCTCTGTTTTATGAGCACTATGTTTCAATTTTCTCAGTAGCTGAGGAACCACAGAGCACCCCTGCCCAAGCTAAGTGCATATACCCAAGGCTATGTATCCAGTCCCCGATGGGGACTCTTGCCATCTGCTCTCATAAATTCAGCGCTTTTGATTACAGGGCAGCCTGAGCTCAGTAAGAGAGGTGATGATCCCGTCTGTACAAAATGCCGCATAAACTGATAGCTAACAGGTTTTCCTGTAATGTAGAGCCATTGGTTCAAATGTCTGCAAGGGTGATGCTGGTCAGAAATGTAGCTCTCACCTCCTGGGCACATTTCTTAGTCCCTGGCTATGGAAGAGTGTAGGCAAGACACTGCAGACGGTGCTTTTGGAGCTCTGAAGCCCTGTTACTCTGGGGAAACATCAAAGGCGAGGTTTTAGACACACAACTATCTCAGTGTTTCTGATTGATTAGTTTAAAACTTGCCCGTGCTCAGCAATTTGGCTTTTGGGTATTCCCATGAGGATACCTGATTTTCCTGTCTGTGAGGGAGTGTGACTGTCACACCGCTATGTCACCCTTGCAGATGGCAGTGGCAGGACAGGTGCTGACAAGAGAGATGCCACCTGCTGTAGACTGCTGAACACCTGCTAAAGTGCTCTTGAGCGTTGAAAGCAAACAGCCATGCTGGACAGGCTGTCTTGTTTTCTTTCTTGCGTTTATGACCAAGAGTGATTTTAGAGCCCATCTCCCCTAAAATATTCTGCGTGGAAAGGGTTATTTATGTTGCTTACTAACAGCATTTAAATTTAGGCAAGAAATTTAGACATCTAAATCAGAAGACTAGCCTGCCCCATTTTCCTTGTACAGTGCGTGAAGAAAGAAAACTCACCCAGAAGATTTTCAAAGCTGGAAATAAAGGTTGTTGGCTGTGCTCAGCTGTTTTAAAATCATCAGCACTGGGTTATGTCAAAATGCAACCCAACAACTGGATTTTCTGATTTGTCCTCTAAAGGACTCTCTTACCTGTACCTGTAAGACTAAGCACATAGAAGACTAGGCACCTCCTTCCATTAAGTGGTGTATCTTCTAAATGTGACTGTGTGAGGAGGAACAGCATTAGCACCTTTCTGCTTGATAATGCAGTTCAGCAGTAAAGGAAAATGCCAAATTAGAAAACAGAACCTGGTTTTTCTGTGGACTGCAGATATCTTCTCCTGAATCTTCATTCAACAAATCGCTTGGGAGTTGATTCAAAGCCCACCCAGATAAGATCACGTCTTAGTATGTATATATTTTTAAGCAGATGTTTAAGGACATCTCTATTCAGCAAGGCACTCAAATGTGTGTTTAAATCCCACTGAAGGCAAATTTTGCCCATAAGTGCATTATTGAAGTGGGATTTTGAAATACATCCTCATCTCTGTTTGAAATCTCTCCTCACTTTGGAGCTCTCCTGTTTCAGATAGAAAAGCCATATGGAACTAATCATGCACATTTTGTCTAGCAGATAGGCATTATAGCAGATTGTGTCTTCCCTGCAAGTGATTGTCCATATGAGCATGCAAACTGTGGTGTGCATACATCCGAACATGCAAGACAAGATTTTTAGCCCTAACAACATCCATCCTGATGGACCTCCTGCTTAGTCGCATAATTATGAGATGAACACACTCATCACTGTCTACCTACCAGCCAAATGAGGCTTCTTTTTTTTTTTCCTTTTGCATTCTGCCCTCACACAGACCTTACTCCTTTTTGAGCTTCTTTTCATCTTTACTTTCTTTAATTTAACAATTGGACTTCTTTCCTTGTCTGTTGACCCCTAGAAACAGGGTTCAGGCTACAGGAGGGTGATTTCCCTTTCTGCCAGATAAGCCATATACAACTGTATCACCTCAGAGAAAAGTATGTTCCTGGGAAGTACATGATTTCCTGAAACTTCAGCACTGACTTACAGAGAAATGAGAGGTGTCTAACGCTGCTGAATTTTTACCAGCCGCAACTCCAGGGCTAGAAAGGAGGCATCAATCACCTGCAAAGCAGCCCAGGCAAGTGGCTTCTCTGTCACTATTGACACTTTCATGATGTGAGATCTCTCTATATCTTTGAAGCATATAAAAAGGTTTGAGTGAGCTCCCTTTCCTTATCAGTGCCTCCAAACTGGCATGCCTGGTCTCTAGCATATGATGAACATGAAAGAGAAGAGAAAATACATGGCTCCTCTTCCACCCACAAAGCAGGTTTCAGGGCACTTCTCAGGCACTTCCTCAGCCCTGGGTCTTATCAGCAAGCAGTGAACGAGGACTTTGTATTTCTCGAGAGAATCTGCAGGGTGTTTCAAAAAGACAGACACAATTTGAAATCACTATGTCTTTGAAACTGGGTCCATCTTTTTGAAACACACCGTAGATTTTTTAAATTATTCTTTTTTTTTTTTTCAAATCCATCAGTTTTATCCTCAACTCCTCATGCCTGTCAGAATAAGATCTGTCTGTCAGACAGCTGAAAGGGATTTTACCAAAGGGACTCTCTCACAGTCCCACATGTGGCTCTGAGGCACCAGTGAGGTCGGCAAAATTGGGCCCCTGCCTTAGGTCTTTATCAGCACCTCTCTACCTCCTCAGAGACCATACATCCTGCTCCTTATGTCCAGACTATCTCCCTCTAGATGAGTCTTAAGTTCCTTTGAGATTGTTTGTAACGGGATGGTTGTGTGATTTATACCTTTTCCCTTCTCCATGCTGGTCCTTCCAGCAATAGCTCCTTTTGCAGCCCATTTGGTCACATTTTCCCAGCAGCCAAGCCAGAGCAGACCCTGCAAGTGCACACTCTCACTACAGGCCATCTCCCTACAACAGATCTTCTTATTACTTCTCTGCCTTGGTAGGAATGGGCTGCTTTGTAACTTCATCCAAGGTACACAGCTATAGAGGTTCCTTGGCTCTTATAAGATGAAATAGTAGGTTCTCTCAGATTGCTCTGTGCTAGGACTCAAGCATCATGTAACGTCCATTTTATCTGTGTGCTCTTTTTCAAGAAGATCTATTAATCAATGCAAACACAGTGGAAACAGTCTTCTTCATCTAGAGGACCTTGTGTAGCACCTAAGTCAAAATGTGAGCCAATTATAGCAGCACTCTGCATCTGAAATGGGTTTTCCTTTAAACTCACCTTATCCTGGTTTAGTAAGTGACAGCAGGAGCCTTGGAAAAGACTCAGCTGCTCAATAATCACTATGTAAGAAATCTAGAGACAGAGGATACAGTAGGTAAAAGATTGTACATAGCAAATATTTTTATTTAGAATGACCAAGTACTGAGTTCTTTTTAGCCTTCATAGACATTTCTTCTCTGTCTAAATGGCAGCGGTTGTTGATTAACTGTCTCAAGGTAGAGTTCTTAATATTTTCCTTATTTAAGCTGTCACCTCCATGAGAGTTTTACAAGTGAAACTTGATGCCACGGTCACAGCCTGCCGGTGCTTTGCCTCTTCAGTCTTGGTAGAATGCATGCATAGGGATTGCCAAAGTATATTCCTACCTTGGAATCAACCATTTCAGACACTGAGGTGTTGGACAATGCAACTCATGAGACAGTCTACAGTCTGGTTGCTTTGGTGCTACTTATTCACCTTCCTCATCATTTTCTGAACACTCTTCTCACCAGTTTTAACTTCTGCAGCAATTGACTTCTCTTCTAGTACAGGAGCTAGACAACCAGTCCTCCTCATCTCAGAAAGAAGGAAATTCACATCAATGACTCTTTTCCCTCAGAAAATGTATTCTCTTTGGATCACCTATGAGCAGATACTCAGTGTAAACCACTTTGTCAATCCCCTGCCTGACTGTATGCTCTCTTGTAGTAGCATGAACTTTTAAGTAGCTGGAAGAAGTATGCTTTCAAAACAAAACTCTGACTGAGGCAATCTGTAACAGATGCCTCAAGGCTTGAGTATAGTATACTCATTTGTTCACTTCTATAAAATTGAGTTTCCTGTCCACCCAAGAGCCACCATCAGTTCTTTAGAGACATGGGTTGTCTGGAAAGCGTGTCAGCCCTTCCTTTCACATCCAGGTAATGATGGTCAATGATAATTCTGTGCAGCACTAAGGGAAGTACCAGGACATTTTCCCTTTGCTGAGAAACAGCAGAACGCTGTATGTGGAGCATTATGTCCCTGACTAGTTTTCTTCAGTCTACCCCTCTGCCACTCAAACTACAGGGTGTGTTGCCATTCTTGCAGATGGTCTAAGTAAATAAAAAGAGTATCTTCACAAAATTTTCTGTGATCAGAGATGCCCCATGATCAACTTTGTTATGACTTGGAAAGGTAGAACGTCACATATTTTTAGTAAAGGGATTTTGAGAAGAGTGGCTTCCTCTAAACCTCAAACCCCTGCATCTCACAGCACCGTGGATGGAAGACTCTTGGGGTGAGAGCATGACTGATATTGCCTAGGACAAAACCTCTTTATAAAAGAACACCAAGGAATCTACTAGATCTGAATGAAGACCAGTGGACTGTTTTTTTGGCATTATGTATAAACATGCCTGTGACACATAAGGGGATTCTTTAAGCATGATGCTACAGTACTTATTGAAACTTAAGAACACAGAGCTCTTCATCAGTTCCTGGAAAGTGTATCTGACAGCTGTAGCCACCTTGCCCTTTCCCACAGAGAAAGTGCTTTGTTTTTTTCCAACCATTACATTTCTTCAGACTTTCTCTGCTAGTCAGGAATCTGCTCTCTCACTGGGACCTGTATTTGGTTCTTGCAATGGTAGTGAACCATACATTTGAACTCAGCATGTCCAATATCTGCCCTTACCTTTAGATAGAAAAGTTGGAGAGATTCAGACTTTTATGACTGTTATGTCACTGTTACTAATTGTATAAGCTTTTCTATGGCACAGCGTTTTATTTCAGATATTTCCAAAATTCTTAATCAAACTGTTTCTCATTCCTACCTAATTAAAAAAAAAAACAAAAACAAAAACAAAAGCCTTCTCTGGTCATGACTAAATAGCCTTTATCAGCAACAGAGGCAACACAACACAGACTAGTTCTTAAACATGGGTTTTTTTTGCTTTATTCAAAGAGGGAACAGCCCTTCCTCAGTTCTTTATCTCCAATACAGGGAGATCATATGATAATTGTAGCAGCAAGCTGCATATATTTGAGATGGTCCAAATGTAACACCGGTAGAATATATCACACCATTTTTAAACCAGCATGCAAGTGCCCCTGTGGTGAGTACTGGGTTCATCTGGAGTGGGACCTTATTTTGATTTAGAGACAACTGGCAGGTTGTTGAACTGTGTAAATCAGATGCCAATAAAGCCCAAACAGTAAAGTTTTGCACCTCATAAAGTACACTGCGTTCTTTCTCTTTAAAAGCGATGGGTATAGTTCCAACTCAAATTGCAGCGTCTATCATTGTGTCATTCTTGTTCATGTCACAACACTGGGGCTATAGGGCAAACTCATCCCAGCTTGTCTCTCCTAAGGCTTCTCAGCATGAGGCTTTCTAGGCACTTTGTTAGTAGTTATTTATACAGACAACACATTCATCCCAAATCTTGCAAATAAGCCTATGCATTATGTCATTACACTAATTTACACGCATATAAACACACCTAGTACAAATAGATATGTATATATATTGTTTTCTACCAAAAATCTCTATTTTAAGTATTTTTCAGAATATGTTAGCAGTGGTTTTGGATAACGTTTTAATCTCTATAAGATTTGAATTGATCTTTGCCTGTAAATCAAGAGGGAGAAAAACCAAGAGTAATAAGGCAAAATTTCTCAAATGTGTTCTAAAATACTCTTCCATGCATTAGGCTTCTCTGTGTTTAAACTTGTATGTATCTCAGCACTCTCCAGTTCCCTAAACTAGTACAGTGGATATATATTCTGACAGACTCCAAAGCTCTTCATTCCATTAGCATTTTAGGTCTGAATTGCATTGCATTGATCCCACCACAAATACTTGTCCAGTATGGAACATCAAATGCCAGGAGAAGGTAATGTTGAGGAACTTAAATTTCCCATGTGGGAGATGGATATGAAGGGAGAGGGTAGGAATTCATGGCAGGGTGAAAATTTGAAACATTTTTGCAATGGCTGTCACTTGGATTAGACAGATGATTGTAGTGTCAAATGGGCTTTCAATAGAGTGAGATGCAAAAGTTAATTTTTTTGTTTAGAGCTATAGTTTATCATATAGCTTAACTCGTGAGTAGGTATATAACTATTTCCTTAATACATATGTAAGACAATGAAAAGGGTATGTTATCAACATTATAAGCAAACATTCATATTTTATAATACAATCCCTGATGGGACTGAATGAATATTTTATGGACTGAAAAGGCAGGCTGGGTTCATTTGGCACAATTTACATGGCAGGTAATTTGGAGCTGGCCTCAACTTGAGCTGTAGCGTTAGTGGCAAGTGAGAAAGGAACTGAAGGAGGCAGGGATGTGCTTCCTTGTACGCTGCAATTCTTAGCCTTGAAAACTCTCATTAAAGCTGCCAATTTTACGTAAAATACTTAAAAATTAATGGACAATGAAAGACTCAAACTCATTTGTTCTGTCAGCAGGCCAGTGCTGCAATGACCATGCTATAGGTCATGCTTAGTCCCTAATTCCGGCCAGTGATAAAGGTAAAAGATTTACTTCACCAGCAACTGGCAGCAATGACAATGTTTGCCTTCATTTCATAAAGTCATACAATCAAAGGTGGGGAGTAACCAGCCCTTTGAAAGAGAGCAACTATTGACCCAACTCTGACTCAATTCTATTAATCAAGTTATGAAAAGTCTATGAAAGCAAAACATATTTCATTTTTCAGTGGCATAAAATATTGGGGAGGTTGTGTCGTTCTGCAATATCTTCATCGTTTGGCCACTTCAGTTAGATGTCAATCGTTTGAAAAACATGAGGGTTTGGAAACTCTCAGCTCGCTTTTGAACAAAAGAGAATAGGAATATAGTAACAATTTTCCTTTCTATTTTTCAGGTGGGTTATATTATGTATTTTATACTGCTGTCTGATTTGATCATTCTTGACAACTTTCCACATATGATGCAGAATTCTCCATCTGGAAGAAATATCAACTCATCTCGCTTACACAGAATAAAAAGAACAACAATGGGTTTATGCCTGTGAGCAGAAAAAAACCTGCTGCACTTGCTGAGGACATGAAGACAACAAAGTCTAAAGGAATTATTGTGGAGTGGTTAAGTAATTAGAAAACATGTGATAATTATTATTTTATCTTGGTTCTTATGTTTATCTTTTTCTGATTGTCCAAACTGTTCGTTGCTCGTTCTTATTCAGAACACCAGAAATTAAGAAAGGCCTATTTGCATATATGTGCGTGTGTGTGTGTTTAACAAACACAATAAATACAATATTATTTATAATTCTAGTTCTGAATCTTTTCATTCCTTACAATGAACACATAAAAGATGGTCTGCAAATAAGTATGACATTGTTCTTTGGTTGTTTCACTCATTATTAGATTTACATATCTTATTTGAGAAAGCTCAATACTGAAGTTCAGAGGCATTTAAATAAGTCCTAGTTAGACCTGTAAAAATAAAATTTTGCTTTTATATGCTTCAATAATATTTTGCTTTTAATTTAGAGATATCACTGTTCTCTAGAATAGGGAATTAAAGTATAGTAAAATCACAGTAAGATCTCAGAATATTTTTTTCACTTGATCAGCCCTTTATGCTGAAAAACACGTCCTACTCTCCCTACTCTATACGCAAGAAATTGCCACAGACACTGAAGGCACACAGTAGATCATTAGCTAAGGCAAGAACCAAGACGAGTTTCTCTGATTTGTGAATCTGTATCCGAGACACCTGATTAGGTAACTTTTATTCCAGGAGCAAATATTCAATCTTTATTATGTGCACTGCAGTACAATCTAGGAAGCTACGAGCAGGAGTCTGAAACCTACTGCTTTAGGCATTCTGAAAACACAAACGAAAAAGACAGTATAGCAGGGAAAATGGAAGATGAAACAGCAGTGCACAGCAGCATATTTTTTTTCTGAAGGCATTTTTCCTTGCTTTTCCAGATATCCTCACAATACTACACCCTTAAGACAAATGTGACAGCCTTAAATTCTTCTTTCTGTTCTTCGGGTAACTGATGATAAAACACAATTCCTGAAGTAAACAGCGTCCACATAGAAGCTGCCAATCAGTACCCACAAGTGCTGGTTTTGTACTTGTCTCAACAAAATCAGTAATGACCGCAAAGATAAACACAATTTAATTACAGTGTATGCCGAAGTCCTTTTCTTATTTCACATTTAAAGAGAATGGTCTCAAACATCATTAATGAGACTCGGGAAATTTTAACTGGCAGCCCTCTGCAGGCTCTGTTCAGCAGGGGTTATCAGACGCAATGAAAAGACTTCATGTAGGTCTGGTGATAATTTTAACAAGTTTTTGTTGTGTCTGTGACAGATAACAGAGTATTAAGACCATGGTCAGCCTTATCGGGCAGGACCAGCACCTTTTATTGAGGAAAGGAAATTTTAGTTACTCTTAGGGCACAACATGATAAGCATTGCGGGCACCTCTGGCAGCGCGCGTCACTGCAGTTTAGGAATGCTCACAGCTCTGAAGAGCAGAAGAGCCAGGTGAAGTAGCAGTGCAAGCGATGCAGATCCAAGGAAGGGAAAGAGAGGGCTGGGCAGCATATCAAGAGCCCAGGAGAACTGAAATCTTGAGGGGAGAAGGGCAGTTGAATGGAGCATTACCCCAGACAGAGCCTGACAGAACTATAACTTTAGGAGCTGGAAGCCATCGTGCAGCAGGAAAGCTATGATATGACATAAACAGACAGCACAGGGGTCATTTAAAGTATACATTTATTTTGTGACTTGAGATTTATACATAAGAAGAAATCTGGAAAACCACTAGATTTGTCAAATGAGACTCAGGAGAGGATTCACCTTGAGCCTAATTATTACATTAGACTGCCACAAAGTGGACAGCAGATCTTGCAACAGATTTGTCTGCAGCAACAGATAAGCCATTCTAATGTTATTTCCATTGACCCGCTCAATTTTGAATTGTGTGTGCAGAAGAACACAGTGTTTGCAGTGTTCCTTATGTGTGGTTACCAAAATGTTTCCAGCAATTCAAAAGCAGAAAATGCAACAAAAGGGAAACCAGTTATCTAAGTCTCTCACACAAATGTCACAGTAAACTAGGAATGGCTTTATATTTTTCATTCCACCTTTGCTTTGTGTTTGTATAGAGGCATACAGCCAAAGACGTGCATTCAAAAATGTGTTAAAAGAGGCAGAGTATTACAACAGTAAAAATGTCACTTCCAAATAAATTCTCGTAGGAAGAAACCATAATTGTAATCAAGTATTATCAGCTTTTCATATTTTTATTGAAGTTTTACACTTCGATAGGCTCATGCATCAAGAGACCTGAGTATGGTTTAGACATCTTGGTGGATGTCATCTCTGCCAACAGGCGCACCAGTTCTCTGTGCTTTATCGAACAGGTAAGCTGCTCTCCCGCAGAGGATCAATTAATCTCTCAGTTCATTCTGTAAATGAAAAGAAGGACTGGATGCAGGACCAAGACTCTTTGGAGTCACATTCAGTGATTTCACCAGCATGAGCACCCCTTCCAAAAGCAGGGTGTACCAAAGGACAGGCAATCTATGTTCGTGGCTCTTCTACATCATGGGATTAGCCTGGCCCCGTCACATGGATATTTTGGCTCGTTCCATGAGCACCATCTTATGGTGAAAAAGCATTGGCACAGAATAAATGAAATACATTTTCATTTCTGCCCCCATTAAACACAGCAAATTTCAAGACAACTGGAGTCTGTATGTAGAATCGAGAGAATTTAACACATCAGCTTTTAAATAAAATGCAATATGCATCTTCGATTCTGGGAGAGAGTCACTATCCTATCACATCATTGCTGATTTAATTAAAGTGCCTCAAAGGAAAGCATAATAGGGAACTTATAAAAATTAGAAGAAATTGCTTCTGTGTGCAGGTATCACAGAAAAGCATAAATTACAAGAGACACAGATTTTTTTTTTCTCTTTGTTGCTTTTTTTTTTTTTTCCCTTTCTTTTCTTCCTTCTCCCTTTTCTTCTTTTCCCCAGTTCTCTAAGTCCATGAGGCTGACGCTGTATCAACCAACAGTTTACAACAGAGAAGTCACGTTTGTGCCGGGACACGAGAATTTTCAATGTGTCTCACACAGAGGCAGGCTGGAGGCCCAGAGAGGAACTCTGCACAGAGCGAGCCCAGCCCTGCTTGGCTTGCTGCGCGTTCAACAGCACAGAGCCATGGCAGTGCGGGGATGTCTCACCAGATGTCTCCCTTGCATCAGATTCTGAGGTGCCAAGAGTTTACTGGTGAGGTCCAATTAGAAACTCTTCACGAATTCTATTTAAAAGATGTTATATATGTCTACGTAAATATTGCTGCATAGTCATTTGTTGACTAGAGAAGACAGTTTTAAAGTAGTTTCCCTATTTTAAATTATAATGTTCCTTAAAAGAACATAGTTTGCTGATTAGAGGTATCAGTTTGTTTAGATGCAGTGCCTGATGCTTCAAATTTGATTGCATTCATTTTAATCACATAACTGATCTTATTTTCAGTAACATGGAGTTGTTTGTTCCAAATGCATTTATGAATTCTTAACTCATCTCAGTTATGCCGCATGCTGGAAGTGATATTATTCTTACTACTTCCTAACATCATAAAACCCCAACCCACACAGAGGAGAAACTGCTGGAAGAAGGAAGCATCTTTTGAATTTATTTAAACTAAACGGACTTAATTTCAAGTCTTTCATTCTGCTTATGCTGCCTTAAGGGACAAGCTCCAAAAACACACGTGACACTTGTGCCTCTGATATGAAAGACCTGTCAAGTCCCACACACGGAGTGTGACACTAATATGCTTGGCTTATCTCACACGGCCCCTGGCTATGGCTACATCTCACTTGTTTGCCAGGCTTTACCCCTTTCATCCCTTCCTTCTTACCAGATGAAACCTCCCCACCAGAAGCAGGCAGCTGCTCCAGCTGCCATCCCTTATTCCTCTGGCTTACAGGACAAGGGTGGAAAAAATAGGCTATGTGAGGGAGCATCACATCACATCACATCACATCACAGCATACCTCCCTGGCTCCTGTCCCACTTTGTCTGCCCCCAGATCAGAGTGCCTCCCTACCCCATGTCTGGGATCTTACTCTTTGGGAGAATTAAAACCCAAGCTTTCTTGGCCTGCAAGGCAAGTACCAAAGAGGGAAAACTTTTAACAAAGCAAGGCAGGGAGACTTTTTGGTGATGGAAGAAATTGCACTTGGCAAGTCACCTTCTACAGATCTTGTCTTCTTTCTGCCACATACTGGAGGCAGAGATGGCTTTTCAGAAATCTTTGTTTCCAGAGTGGGACCTACCATGAATTAACTAATAATTTTGCAGATGACATACGAAAACCTTTGTTCCTAACCTTTTAACCTTTTAACAGTCAATGCCAGTGGGCCACAGGGTGAAGAACACGGACCCAAGGACATAATGTGTTGGCAACAAAATATTGTCTGAGTGCCACAGAGCTCCTGTCACAATCCACTCACTGCCTGTCAGCGAGCAGAGGGCAGCCACACTCTCCAGGACATGTGTGCCAGGGATATGCGGGTGGGAGAGTAGGAGGTTCATTACCTTGTTCCAGAAGTTAATGGTTTTTAGGTGCTATTTTAGGAAGAGGTCATCACTCGGTCATAAAATGTTTGGAACATGTCCTCTCTCACCCAGAAACTCCCTCTGTGGCAATGGTGGGGAGGATGCCAGTGGAAAATTCCTGTGCATAACAAGGTCAGATATACTCATTTTCCACCTTTTTTAACTGTCCAAGCAGTGAAAAGCAACTGGAGTGACAGCCAAGGCTGATCCAGATGCAGGTCCAGGAAACATTAAGCAAGAGTCAGACCTTGATGTAAATAGGAGTTCAGGACCTTAATGCAAATGGGAGTGAAGCCCATTGAAAACATCAATCAAATCTCCTGCCGAGATAGGGTTGTTCTAATCAGAACAACTATTCAAAACTTAAATCCATCTTTTGAAAAAAACAATGCCTCAATCTAAAGGTGGATGTGGGAAAATGTGACTAAATAACTCAGCGTGTGCATCTGAGCCTTCTTACGCTGGAAGGTGAAGTGACGGTAAAAAGAGGGAACAGTCTGTACGTTGGCTAACACGCAGAAGTTTAACTTCTCCACAGCAGGTAACAAGCACTGAGGTCTGTGAAAGTAACTGTGCATTGAAGAACAAGCATCGGAACATGGGGTGTGCAGACAGCCAGCCCAGGCCAGCCCTGCCAGCATCAGCAGCTGCATTTCCAAGCACAAAGTTCTCATTGCAGTGACTTCCAGTGATTGAGCCTGGTGACCTTGCCAAAGGACAGGCTCCTCATCAAACTGTGTATTGATGCTCGATTCCGTAGAGGTGGTGGTTTTGTTTCATTATTTGACTCCGACAGAGGGGAACAGGGAAAGAGAGACAGCAAGAGAAGACCACAAATCAGGCAAATTCTTCTAAAATAGCTGTGATTCTAAAAAGTAGTGTCAAGGTTATTCTCCTTCACACAAGTGCTGAAAGCAGTGAGGTGACACAAAAAAGGAAGACAATCAGCAGCAGTGCGGAAACCGGCAAATAAACTAAGCAGTAACTGAGTAGATATAACTGTTTGGACTTGTTTGGTTTTGATGAGGTTTAAAAGTAAAGGTAATAATCACAGAAAAGAACAGTTCTGTTTCAAAATGTTTTGCAGAATCACCACAGCAGATTTTATTTTCAAATTTGAAACAAGCTTATACATATACATATATATAAAATTTACGTTTGTGTATAAATATTACATGTATGTAATTTCCTTTATCTACATTGCGTTTTTCATTAAAGAGCTTGAATCATCTGGCTGACATAGGGAACTTGTATTAATAATAACCCTGCTTGTGTGGAAAGGCAGTGTTGTTGGTTTGTTGTTTTCTTTTTTTTTTCCTGTTCTGTCATTCACTAGTGTCACTTTGTGAAGTCTTAAGAGGTTTAAAATGCCCTTTAAACAGCCTTGATCCTGCCTGCTTCGGAGAAATCTCAACTTACAGAAAGCTGGAAAGGGCAAGATGTGCTGTATCCTGTGCCAGAGCAGTACAGGTCTGATCCACTTGAGCATGTGCTTTATATCAAGTATGTGAGCAATACTTCTAACCCATATGGTTTACTGAATCAGAGCCTGATTTTGTAATATCCCATCCAAATTTATATCTCAGTACCTGAACATTTTGCCTATCAACAGAGAACTAGAATGTCTCCCTGCATAATTCATGAAGCTGCAAATTATTTTTATATATCCTCTAGTTTTTTTTTTTTTAAAAGGCATTTGCAAACTGAAGACTAGAAAAAGAAAAATGGTTAACAGCATTCTGGAACAATCTTCCAAACAGTATTTACTGAGAGCAGTGATGAACTATTGAC